>NW_020948641.1:0-16179 GCF_900497805.2 Vombatus ursinus
AGAAAGAAAGAAAGAAAGAAAGAAAGAAAGAAAGAAAGAAAGAAAGACAAGCCTCAGAGCAAGGAAGACCTGGGTTCAAAATCCCACCTCTGATTCATACTGGTTATAAGTAAGCACTGTTCAAAAATGAAATTGGCTGTCTGGTACATAGTGGGTTCTCCATCATTGGAGGCTTTCAAGTACAGATTAAATGACCACTTGCTTGTCAGGGATATTACAAGGAGAATTCCTATTCAGGTACAGTTTGGATTAGAGAACTTCTGAGGTCCCTTCCAAGTTTAAGATTCTGTAATTCTGTGAAACATCTTTATTTCAATGCAACTCAATCCAACAAACACCTACTTTGTGCAAGGCATGTGCTAAGTACTGATTATACACGTATAATAATAGCTAAAGCATATTGGATCCAGCATACAGTGAGTCTTCCTGATCACTTCCAGGGACCTGTGCTTGGTGCAGAAGGACTGGGCACTTTGAGCTAGCTCAGTGATCCTTTGGTTTCCATGACAGCATCAGGGTGAGGGAGATACATGAAGATGATTGGCCACTGAGCCAAGAAGAGGCTATTTGTAAGAGGCTATTTAAAAGAAGAGACAACTCCTGCTCTTATTCTCTTCTACCTTTTTTCTGAATGTGTAGCAAGGAAATCTCTTTCTTAGACTTCCATGGAGGAAAAAGAAAGTGACTTCTCACCTCCCCCCAAGAACTGTGTTAACTACTAACACATAGCTGTGTACAGGTGTGCCTTCTAGGTGAGTCTGAGCCCATATCTCAAGGCTCTAGATGCCTCTTCTGCTTTATGTTTATTTCCCTGAGCATAGATGAGTCTACAGCAATTATCAGATCATGGAAGCATAGGGTCATAGTTTTAGAGCTGGAAAGGGCCCTGAGGTTATCAGGTCTAAACTCCCTTGTTTTACAGATGAGGAAACTGAGGCTTACAAAGGTTAAGTGGCTTACCTAGAATCTTCTAAATAAGTGTCTGAAGTCATCTAACTCCAAATCCAATACTCTTTCCCACTGTACCTAATGAGAGACAAACTTTTTAGGAGTAACCAAGTTACTGAGTTCAGGAGTTCCTGATTCCTTCAATGCTGACTGGCAGAGGGAGGAGTTTTCTGTATCTCCAGCTCCTCTCAGAGAAGAAGACTATTCACAGAAACATAGATCCAAGCCCTGGCTTGGCTTGCCAGAAGACATGGACCTTGAGGGCATTTTTCAAATAATCCAGAGCCAAAGGGAAAGAGAAGTTTCTGGTCAACCGTTCTGCTTCAATTTTGCTATTTTAATTATCACCCCTCCACTCCCCTCTCCACCTCCCACTACCACCAGGAAAATATAATCAGAGTTACAGGTTAATGTTTCACATTTGAAGTCTTTTTCAAAATGCAATTATGAGTCTATTTTAAAAGAATGTCTTTTGTGTAAAGGAAACAATTAGGCCATCTTATACCTGATCTATATTTTATTTAGAATAACTCTCTACTCTCATTTTGCGGAGACCCCAGGCTTCAGCCAAACCTCAGTTTTATTTAAGTAATTTTGCCTGAGGTTCCACTTTAGGGACATAAAGAATCAGAGTGTGTTGGAAAAAGAGTCTGACCTCTCTCTGTAGAGGCCAGTCTCCCCTTCTTCCCCAAGACTGAATCCTATACCTGAATGAGCCCACAGCTGAGGCAACCTCTATGAGGAGGGGGCATGTTAAGCCTTTCTGGGTCATTGAAGGATCTGTTGTTATACAAAGACAGAAATGAAAAGTCTTTATCTTCAAGGAGGATAACCCTACTATGAGGAGAAACATGTACAAATCAAGCATATAAGATATGAAATAAGCATAATATAGGTAGTGAATAAGCACCTAGGTGGCATAGTGGACAGAGTGCTGGGCTTGAAGTCAGGAAGAATCATCTTTCTGTGCCACAGAAATTTACTAGCTGTGAGACTGTGGGCAAGTCACTTAATCCTGTTTGCCTCAGTTTCCTCATCTGTAAAATGCACTAGAGAAGGAAATGGTAAGCAACTTTAGGATCTTTGCCAAGAAAACCCCAAATGGGGCCATGAAGAGTTGGACATGACTGAAAAATGACTGAATGACAGCAAGGTAGTGAATGAAAGGAACAAAGGAGAGACTGGCAGATAAAGGATAAGATAAGGAGGTGGATAAATCTAACAGGTAGGGGCATCAGGGAAGATGACAGAGGAGGAAGCAGCTAAGCTGAACTTCACAAGAAGATAGGATTCCAAAAGAGAGATGAGAAAGGAGTGCATTCTAATCATGGGGAATGGCATATGAATGAAAAGAAGGAAATGGGATGTGTTTGGTAAAAATGATGTACATACTGTACCTTGACTCCAGCATAGTGATGCCATTTTAGTCTTCGAGAATGAAGGACAACAACCAACCAACTCATAATTCTTTAGTTCTGTGTAAATAAAAGGCTCTAAATTTGGCCTTTTAAAAAATATTGTAAAAGTCAAGTTGTTCAATGAAGCAAAATAATTTGGAAATTTGCAAAAAATTTGGATTTTATTCAGATTTGGATTTTATTTTTTGGATATTGGGATTTATTTATTTGGCTATTATTTTTTCATCTATCACTAAAATAGAATTTTTAAAACTGGGTAAGAATTATTATGGGAAGCCAGATTTTTCAAATTATTGTAACACACTTCTTGGCAGGTATATTAATTTCTTAAGATACTGGGAAACCATTGAGTAGCTAACTTACTGTCGTGGAATAATTTTGGAATTATCATTTTTATCACTCTATCTTTTCCTCCCCCCTCCCCCACAGTATCAAAAATTACAATCACTGGACATTGCACCTTGAACTTAATGATTTGTTTGGATAATACAAAGTTATTAAGGAGCAACAGGAGTTAAAACCAATAATTGATGTATACACTGCAAAACTCTGTAGTGGTTTTAACTCAACCCTCTCTCCATCATTCTGCATCTAGTATGTAATATATACATGTATATATGCAATACATGCACAAATACACGTGTTGATATATCATATATTTAGATACATAGTTAAACATTTATTGTGTCACTATTTGCAAGGCTCTGTTTTAGATTAGAGATTCAAGGAAAGACAAAAATGATTATCTTTGTCTTCAAGGAGAATTATATGCTGCTAGGCTAGAATAATAATTGATGTACATAAAGATTTACAAAGCACTTTCTATACAATATTTCATTGAAGCTTCACATTAACACTGTCAGGCAGGCAATTTAAGTATTATTATTATCCTCATTTCACAGATGAAGAAACTGAAGCTTAGTGTGACTTGCCAAAGTCATTACTGAAGGAGGGTCCTCCTGACCTCAAGAACTACCACTGTGTCAACTATGTAACTGTCTTTCATTCATACACATATCAGTTATGCTACAAAATGTAGATAGTATTCATCTATGTGGAGGGGTGGGGGAAATAAACATTTATATAGCACCTACTATGTGCCTGGCACTATGCTGAGCACTTTTTACATAATATAATATATTATATAAATACAAAATATAATGTATGAATATATTTACATATAAAACATATTTATATATAAATAAAACAAACATAAACAAAATAAAATACATATTTATATATCAATTGTGAGCATATACTTATATCTAAAATATAATAATATGTAATACATACTATATTTTTATATTATCTCATTTAATTGTCATGACCACTCTGTAAGGTAGTTGCTATTATTATCCCCATTTTGCAGTTGAGGGTCATACAGTTTGTAAGTGTCTGAGGCTGAATTTGAACTCAGGTTTTCCTGACTCCAGGCCCACCCCTCTATCCTCTCTGGCACTAGCTGCCTCTGTGGAGATAACATCTGGCTACCTACTTCAAAAGGGAAGAGATATGTAAGAATTATATACAACAAAGTAATTAGGGAGGGGGACTACTCATACTCCACTTACACATAAAACACATGTACTAAAACAAAGTTGTTTTTTTTTCATGTTCCTCACATGAGGTATATATCTGAGGGAAAACAAAACCAAAACCAAAAATATTCCTGTTGATTGTCACAAGACTGCCATCCTTGCTTTGCCTGGCTTTAGTTGTAATCAGATTTTGTATAGTTGCTATTCCAAGCTCATTTCCCACATGCCCTCACCCTGCCATGTTTAACTATTAAAGTTTTATGGAACATTGAAGGGGTGGCACAAATTATCAAATTCAAGGGCATAAAAGGGAACCTAGTGGCTAGAGGGCCAGCCTTGAAATGAGGGAGACTTGGGCCCAAATTCTCACACTTATTCCTCAATGCCTCAAGAAACTCTATGAGACTCTAAACTGTAGTTAAATTGCTAAGTTTCTTCAATAGAAGAAGCTTCCTTCCACACTAGGAATTCTCCATATCCAGTGAAATCACTGGATGAGACCCCTCTTCCCTGCCAAATGCATTAAATCTGCAGCTATTTCTTCTGAAGATAAAACTTTTCTGTATAGCATGTGGAGGTAATGACATTCTTGTTAAAAATAAAGGACAGAAGTTAGTCAAAAAAATCTAAAGAATTAGTGCTGTCACTTTGAAATCGCATTCTTCATTAAGAAGTAATATCAATTATAGATTCTAGAAGTAGACATGATTTTAGAAATCATCTGGTTCAACCCCTTTGTTTTATGGATGATGAAATTAAGGACCACAGATGGGAAGTGACCTGCTCTTAGTCACACAGGTTAATAACTGGAATTTGAACCTAGGTTCTTTTATTCCTAATTCTGTGCAGTTTCCATTATACTCCAGGGCTTTTGTAAAGGAAAGAAATTACCTTAAGCCAGAAAATGGACTTACAAATCCTTCTCTACTTGCTGAGTCACTGGAGCTGCTATCAAAATGTCAAATGCATAAACAAAGTAATGTGCAGCTAGGAGGTACAGTGGATAGAGTGCCAAGCCTGGAGTTAGGAAGAATTATCTTCCCAAGTTCAAATGAGGCCGCAGGTACTTACTAGCTGTGTGACCCTGGCAAAGCACTTAACCCTGTTTACCTCAGTTTCCTCATCTGGAAAATGAGCAGGAGAAGAAAATGGCAAACCACTCCAAAATCTTTGTCAAGAAAACCCCAAATGGGAACAGCTAGGTGGTGCAGTGGATAGAGCACTAGCCTTGGAGTCAGGAGGACTCGAGTTCAAATGGGGCCTCAGATACTTGACACTTACTAGCTGTGTGACCCTGGGTAAGTCACTTAACCTTAACTGCCTTGCAAAACAAGCAAACCAAAAAACCTGAATGGGGTCATGAAGAGTGGGACATGACTGAAACAACTCAACAACATAAACAAAGGATGACCGTGATTCAGTACTATGCTGAACAATTAACTTTATAGGTTACCCACCAAGGATTCCATGAAGTTCTGCAAAGGAGTACCCTATGGGGAAAACATTCTAGGAAGAGTGGCCTGAAGAAAAAGCCCTTTGAAAAGTATTTTTATTTCTCCTAAATTTAAATTCACACCCCTGGGTGTGGTATTCGGTACTATGCTCTGGTAAACCTTTACTTTCTTTTCTGGGCAAAAGAAGTCCAGAGCTTGTAAATCTACCCTGTCAGGTACAATTGGACAAACAATTAAATAAATGAGTATGTCATTTGCTACACAATGAATATTGGTTCTCAAACTCAAGTGACTTTTAAAAATAAATATCACCCTAACCTCTGATCTGGAATCACAGCAGCAGGATATGTGGAATGAGGACTGGATCTGAATTCAGAGTATCTGGGTTCGAATCCAGACTCTGCCACTTAGGTGGATTTTGATTTTAGTAAGTCACTTCATGGTTCTGGGCCTCAGTTTCTTCATTTGTATAATGAGAGAGTTGGACTAGATGATTTTGGGTGTCCTTTCCAGGTCTAAATCTTTGATCATTTGACTTCAGCAGACAACTAGTACAAACTGAACCTCAATAAGAATGTCCTCTATGACATATCCTGGAAGTGGTCATCCAACCTTTGCTGGAAGACCTTCAGTCCCACTCTTGAATTGCTCAGTGGCAAATTGTGCTTAATTCAGAAGATTATCCTGCAGGCACATGGAGAGTGAAATAAATTGCTTCATACGTGAGCAGACAAAGACTCTATTCATGTACAAACAGAACTGATACAGGTGGGGGAAAATTAGCATTACCTTCAAATAAATTTGCATTTAGATACAAAAAAATGTGCAGTTCAAGTCTAAATAACATTATGATCACTAATGACATAATGGTTATACCTACAGAATTCTGTGATTTCTCTCTGGCAGTGGCATAGCATCAACCATCACATACAAGCCTTTTTGTATTCTAAATTTATGCATGTTTAAGTATGTTAAACAATGCCTTTCCCAGCTTTGTATGTCCCAGCTATCTTGTAAGCAAGATCTCTAGGCTGGTAATCTTCTTTCCCAACTCTACAAACAGACCCCTGCAGCTTAGAAAATCCTCAGTAGCTCTGAAAAGAATGCCTTGTGATTTTATCTTCTTCTTTCCCCCAGCTAGCACCCCTGAACCCCAGGGAGATCAGCAAAACCAGCTCAGCCTTCAAAGAAACAGCAGTAGATTTTTTCTTTGCATTTACCTTTTTATTTACTTTACTTTTTTTCTGTACATTTTACCTCCAAACATTCACACTTTTCCCAAAGCAGCTATTTTCAGAGCTGGAACCCAGTAGGTAAGAGATGTTAGAATATGACTAAAATGGTTGGTTATAACATGGAGAATGAGAGACTGGGGCTGCAATGGGATTCAGGAACAAAAGGAGAAAGACAGAGTATGAGGATAGAAAAGGAGTTGTTTTAGTTTTATGAAGAGTTTCTTTTCTCTTTCTTGCTGGCTTAGAAAATAGGTTATACAGTCATAGTGAATGTGTATGTATATATATATATATATGTATATATATATATATGTGTATATATGTCCTATGTCTGATGACTAAAGGTTAAGCGTACTCTCTTTACAATACATGATCACTTGAAACTATATTTTCAAATGCCTTCTCCACCAGAGAGAGGTGAGTCTTCTGATATTTTTCCCTGGAAGGAGAAATATGTGGATGGAACATTGCTTAGTGGTCAAGAAGCAACTGGAATACTAAATTCTGTATTACCAGAGGATCATGCTAAGAACTGACAGAATTTCCCAGACATATAAAATGGAGATAATTGAATTGCAGAAACAAGTCCAAGATGGTATGCTTGAAAATGCCTCCAATCCTCTGTTCCAGTTCTATGAAGATACATTCTAACCATTTGCTATTCCTGCAACCACTTCATTCTACACTTTCTATAAAACATTTGAGTTGAGGGGACATAGAGACATACTTGAATAGGACTAGCAGAAATCAAAAGCCACCTGAGATCTTTTCATGAATAACCAGAAGTTCACAAGCCACCAACCATTAACTGAAGTTTAGCTGAAGTCTATCTTAAGTCTAATTGTGGTTAAAACAACAACAAAACAAAACAAAACAAAAACAAACAAGCAAACAAATAAACAAAAACAAACAAAAACAAAAACCAAATCAAAATCAAAACAAACAACCAAAAAAAACCCCAAAACAAAACAAAACTCCAAACCCTCAGGTGGTTGCTTTGTGAATTGTAAATGTGCCTTTGCTAAGTTTCTCTCATTTGTCATTCACTGACTTACTGATAGTAGTGCTCCTATAATTTGAATAATTACTCATATCCCCATGATACTTTGACATTTACAAAGCCCTTTTTTGTATCACAGACATTTCAGTAGAGAGGTAATTATAGAGAACAAGTAATAACATCCTCATTTTACACAGTAAGAAACTTGGGTTCAGAGAAGTTAACAGACTTATTCATGGTCACACAGTAAGTATAAAATGTGAGATTTGAACCCAGACCTTCCAATTTCAAGTCCAGAGTTCTTTCCATTAAAAAAGAGCAAATGATTTTTAGTACTGAAAGCTATCTGGTACCCACAAAATCAAAAAGAGATACCAGTTACATGCTCTGACTTTGGACAGGGGAAGTTATTTTGAAAACATCTATGAAGATTAGCAGACAACTGGGTTATCTAGGCTAAATTACCAATATACTTGTAACCTTACTATAAGTGTTTGTTAACCTTATTTTTTTAAACAAAATTTTAGTGGATTCCTTTCTGTACTACTGGAATCTTGGAATAGAGCAGAGGATTGTGGCTAATTCAAACTAGTTTTGGCTACACAAGTCAAATACTACGGACATCATAGAACATGCTTCAGAAACTAAAAGAATTATTTTGATTCTCATTTTTAAAAACTCTGATCAGATATTTAAAAATTATCTTTATTTTTAAAGCTTCTATTAAAATTTTGAATTTTATGATACTTGAAACAATGTAGTCACACAAAATCTTCAAAAAGTCTTTGTAAATATGTTACAACTAACAATGTGAAACCCCAGGAAACAGAAAAGTAGCAACTTTTAGGGAGATTGTAGAGGAGGAGGTCACATTATTTTTCAGTTTTTTTCTGTGTATTTTTGATACCAGCCTTCGACAATGAAAATAATTTTGAATTTGAAGTCATACTGTCGCACTTGAATCCTGTCTCTCCCACTTAATTAAAATTTAAACTTACATTTAAATTCTCTGGGCTTCCATTTTTCTCACAAGTAAAATGAAGGGTTTAGACTTGAAGGGGTGGGGAACCTGCAGCCTCTAGGCCACATGTGGCCTTCTAGGTCCCTAGGTGCGTACTTTTGACTGAGTCCAAGTTTTACAGAATAAATCCTTTTATTAAGGAGATTTGTTCTGTGGTTTGGATTCAGTCAAAAGGCTGCACTTGAGGAACTACAGGGCCACAGGTTCCCCACCCCTGGACAAAAGGCTGCTTTACTTTCTTTGGTCCCTTCACATCTTGCCAATTCTTCATCTAAAGCATCATTCACATCTAACCCTTCTTGGCTCCCAAAGAATCAATATACTATTTTAAGCCTTTATCCTTTATCATCTGTACTATTTGAATAGTCTAACACAGGTTTTTGTTTGTTTGTTTGTTTGTTTGTTTGTTTTGTTTTTTGGTGAGGCAATTGGGGTTAAGTGACTTGCCCAGAGTCACACAGCTAGTGAGTGTTATGTGTCTGAGGTCGGATTTGAACTCCTCCTGACTCCAGGGCCAGTGCTCTATCCATTTTGCCACCTAGCTGCCTCAAATATTATCAGTTCTCTTATAACTCATTTTTATTTGGTAGTTTTGTTTTTTTGTTTGTTTGTTTGTTTTGTTTTTTGCTAGGCAATGGGGTTAAGTGATTTGCCCAGGGTCGCACAGCTAGTAAGTGTCAAGTGTCTGAAGACAGATTTCAACTCTGGTCTGCCTAACTCCAGGGCCAATGCTTTATCCACTGCACCACCTAGCTGCCCATAACACAGGTATTCTTAACCTGCGATTCATGAACTCAAGTATACATTTCAAAAAATCCATTACTTTGAATAGGAAAAAAAATATTTTTATAAAGTTGATTTCATGTATAATCTTATGTATTTTATGTGTTTAAAAACATTATTTTGGGGCAGCTAGGTGGCGCAGTGGATAGAGCACTGGCCCTGGATTCAGGAAGACCTGAGTTCAAATCCAGCCTCAAACACATAACACTTACTTGCTATGTGGCTCTGGGCAAGTCACTTAACCCCAATTGCCTCTCAAAAACAAGACATTATTTTGAGGGGCAGCTAGGTGGCACAGTGAATAGAGCACAGGCTATGAAGTCAGGAGGACCTGAGTTCAAATCCAGCCTCAGATCAAACACTTGACACTCATTAGCCGTGTGACTCTGGGCAAGTCACTTAACCCCAACTGCCTAAAAAACAAACAAACAAAAAAAAAAAACAACTAAACCATTATTTTGAGAAGAGGTCCATGGGGTTCACTTGCTGAAGGGATCTATGACCCCCAAAAGTTTAAGAATTCCTGGTCTAATTTGTCTCTCTGCTTCCTGTCTCTTCCTTCTCAAATCTATCCTCCATACAGCTGTGAAATGAACACTCCTGAAACACAAATCTGAACTTCAGTGACCCCCATTGGCTCTAGGATAAAATACAAAGTTCTCAGCCTGGCTCTTCAATCAATCAATCTACAAGACTTTATTAAGCACTTGCTATGTGCTAGGTACTGTGCTAAGTTCTGGGGGTACAAAGAGAAAAACAAAACAAAACAATCCCTGTACTCAGCCCTAAACAATTCCTCTCCCCTCTATGTGTTAAATCATACATACTTGATAACTTGTCTGCTAGTCCTTAACTCAACATGCCATTTCCCACCTCCATTCATCTGCAAAAGCTGTCCCCCCAAAGCTTGGAATAAATTCACTTCTTGCCTGGTCTATTTAGAATCTCTGGCTTCACTCAGAGCTCAGTTCAGGTGCTGTTTTCTAGGTGAAGCCTTTCCTGATCTGCAACACCCCACTCTCACCCCCAACTCTGTTGTTAGAGTTCTCTTCTTTTCTGATCCATTTCCTAGTGTTTTCTTTCTCCACAAATTATCTCCTTTTTACTTATCTCTGTACATGCATTCCTCCTGAAGAATGCAAGCTACTTGAGGTCAAAGACTGTTTCATTGTTATTGTCTTTGTACCTCAGTATCTAGCATAGTCCCTTACACATAGTATGCTCTATAAATGTGAATTTGAATTAAAGGTTTCATGGAGAAATTGATGCCTAAACTTGCCTATGGAAGAAAGGTTTGGTTGTCCATTAATTAGTGTTACAGCAAATCTCTTGGATCCAAGTTCCTAAAGCCAAGATAAATAAGGATATAATATTGCAACAGCATTTGAGTAGATTAGAACAAAAACAGTACATTAGGGATTTAATGTTAGAAATGCTGCAGAATAACTTTAGAGATTTGTTCCTGGGATGCTGCCTGGACTTCTGCTAAACACATCCCATATATAATGTGGCAGCAAAAGTCTTAGACAACATAGCCTCAGACTTCATGCTCTGCACCTATGTGAGATATTTCCATCTTTGGCAATATGCAGAAGGAATTGATTTGTGTTTAGAGTTCTCACATCAAATGAATAAGTAAATTAACATGTTGACAAAAGGCAGCACAATGTAGTGGATAGACTTTCGGGACTAAAAGTCAGGAAGACTTAAGTTTGGATCCTGTCTCAGACACTTAGCAGCTGTATTATCCTGAGAAAGTCAATTAACCTGTCTGTGCCTCAAGTTTCTGCATCTCTAAAATGAAGGATTGGACTTGATCACCTCCAAGGCCTGTACACAGAAGATCCTCTTCTATCATTTCACCTATTGACTATTCAACCATCCTTGAAGAACCATCTGAGATTTCTCCTCTAGAAAGCCTTCTCTTATCCTTCATATAAGTAATGAACTCCCCCCTTGAATGTCTAGGCTCATACTAATTTGTATATTTTCTTCATCAATGACCACATAAGTACTTTAAAAATGACGTTTTCAACTTTTTTAGATATTTAATTATATAAGTTAAAGGTGTTTCTTCAAATTAAAAAAAATGAAATAGACCATTTCTGCCATGCCAAAATTAGAAAATGGGGGATAGCTATGCAAGAACTTTAATCTGGTTCTTCTGACTCTATGTCTAATACTTGTCTCAGTCAAGGGGACTTTTTTTCTGTTTTGGTACCTACCACGTACATAATTTACTATTGTAACATAGTTATCTAGGTTTGAATCTTTCCCTCTACCCTAAACTCTAAACTCTGTGAGGGCATGGAAACTGACTTCTCTCTTTTTTTGTCTCCTTCAGAATCTAGTACAGTTCTTTGTACAAAGAGACATTGAAAGAACATTTGTTAAATTTGGTTGTAAAAACTAATTTTTTGTCCGTTATAGACATCATTACATTTGAAGTGCAGTGGGACACAAAGGTGGTCAAATCCAATAGGCAGTTGGAAATGCAAGTCTGAAACCTAGGGAAGAACTTACACTAATTTAATTTAATAAGTATCTCTTAAGTGGTTATTATATGTCAGACACCATATAGGCCCTAAGGACATAAAGAAAAAAATGAAATAATCTCTTCCTTCAGGAAGCTTACATGATATTTAGTGCTGGATATATTTAACAAGTAAATTATCATATTAATTATACATGTGAAGAATTATAAAACATTTTCATAATAGCCATGTTGTAAAAATAAATAAATGAAGAGCAAGAAACATACAGAAAGTGGAAAAAAGTATGCTTCAATCTGCACTCAAAGTTCATCATTTTTCTCTGTGGAGGTGATAGTATTTTTTATCATGGGTCCTTTGGAATTGTGTTGGATCATTGTATTGATCAGACTAGCTAAGTTTTTCACAGTTGATCATCCTTACAATATTGCAGTTACTTTGTACAATGTTCTCCTGGTTCTGCTCACTTCACTTTGCTTCAGTTCATAGAAGTCTTTGCAGGTTGTTCTGCAACCATCCTGCCCATCTTTCTTGCAGCACAGTAGTATTCTATCACAATTATATACCACAACTTGTTCATCTATTCCCCAATTGATGGGCATTCCCTAAATTTCCAATTCTTTGCCACCACAAAAATAGCTGCTAGGAATATTTTTGTACAAAGTCTTTTCTGATTTTCTTTTATCTCACTGGGATATAAACTTAATAGTAGTATTGCTGGGTCAAAGGTTATACACAGTTTTATAGCTCTTTGTACATAGTTCCAAGTTGTACTGCATAATGGCTGGACCAGTTCACAGCTCCACCACTAGTGCATTAGCGTCCCTATTTTTCCATATCCCCTCCAGCATTTGGCATTTTCCTTTTCTGTCATGTTAGTTGATCTGATAAGTGTGAGATGGTACTTAAGAGTTATTTTAATTTGCATTTCTCTAATCAGTAGTGATTTAGTGCGTCTTTTCATGTGACTATTGATAGCTTTGATTTCTTCTGAAAACTTCCTGTTCATATCCCTTTAACTATTTATAAATTGGAGAATGGTTCATATTTTTATAAATTTGACTCAGTTTCCTATATATTTGAGAAATGAAGCCTTTATCAGAGAAACATGCTGTAGTCTCCACCCTCTCCAGTTTCCTGCTTTCTTACTAATTTTGACTGCATTGGTGTGTGTGTCTGTGTGTGGTGTGGAGTGGTGTGTGTGTGCAAAAACTTTTTTTTAATTTCATGTAATTAAAATTATTTATTTTATTTCCCACAATCCTCTCTCCTGTTTGGTAACAAACTTTTTTCTTATCCATAGATCTGACAGATAAATTTTTCCCTATTCTCCTAATTTACTTATGATATCAAACTTTATGTCTAAATCATTTTGACCTCATTTTGCTATACATTATGAAATTTTGGTCTATGCCTAGTTTCTGCCAAACTGCTTTCTAATTTTCCCAGCAATTCTTGTCAAATGGTGAGTTCTTGCCCCCAAAGCTTGGATCTTAGAGTTTGTCAAATGCTAAATTATTATGGTCATTTCCTACTGTGTATTGTGTACCTAATCTATTCCATTGATCCACCACTCTGTTTCTTAGCCAGTACCAGATTGTTTTGATGATTGCTGTTTTATAATATAGTTTGAGATCTGGTTTTGCTATGCTACCTTCCTTTGTGTTTTTTTTTTAATAATTCCCTTGTTATTGACCTTTTGTTCTGCCAGATGAATTTCATTATTTTTTACTAGTTCTATAAAGTAATTCTTTGATAGTTTGATTGGCATGGAATAAGTAAATTAATTTAGGTAGAACTGTCATTTTAATTGTATTGGTTTAGCCTACCATGAACAATTTATCCAATTGTTTAGATCTGTCTTTATTTGTCTGAGAAGTGTTTTATAATTGTGCTCATACTGTTCCTGGGTTTGTTTTGGCAGGCAAACTTCCAAGTATTTTATAATGTTTGCAATTATTTTAAATTGAATTTCTCTTTCTATCTCTTTTTGCTGTATTTTGTTGGTAATAAATAGAAATGCTGATGATTTATGTGAGTTTATTTCATGTTCTGCGAATTTGTTAAAGTTTTTATTGTTTCAACTAGTTTTTTAGTTGATTCCCCAGGGATCTCTAAGTATACTATCATATCATCTTCAAAGAGTGATAGTTTGGTTTGCTTGTTGCCTATTTTTATTTCTTCATTTTCTTTTACTTGTTTTATTGTTATGGCACACATTTCTAATACAGTTTTGAAAAATGGTGGTGATAATGGACATCCTTGCTTCCTCCCAGATCTTCTTGGAAAGGCTTATCCCCATTACAGATAATGCTTGCTGATGGTTTTAGATATATACTACTTATTTTAAGAAAGATTTAATTTATTTCTATGCTAGCTAGTGTTTTATTTTGAATAGGAATAAGTAGTGTGTTTTGACCAAAGCTTTTTCTGTGTCTATTGATACAAGCATATGATTTTTTTTTGTTTTTGTTATTGATATGGTCCATTATGCTCATGGTTTTCCTAATATTGAACCAGCCCTACATTCTTGGCATAAATCCCATCTGGTCATAGTGTATTTTTTTTGTGGTATATTGCTGTAATCTCCCTGTGAGTATTTCATTCAAAAATTTTACATCTATATTCATTAGGGAATTTGGCCTATAATTTTATTTCTCTGTTTTTGCTTTCTCTGGTTTAGATATGAAAATCATATTTCTGCCATAAAATAAATTCTTTACCTATCTTTAAAAATGGCTTATATAGTATTGGGATTAATTGTTCCTTTAATATTTGGTAGAATTCACTTATAAATCCATCTGGATCTGGGAATTTTTTCTTAACTCATTAATGGCTTGTTCTATATCTTTTTCTAAGATAGCATTATTTACATATTCTATTTCTTCTATTAATCTGAGCAATTTATATTTTTGTAAATATTGATCAATGTTATTTAGATTATCAGATTTACCCGCACACAAATGAGAAAAAATAACTTGATGATTGCCTTATTTCATCTTTGTTTATGGCATATTCTCATTTTTGATACTGTTAATTTCATTTTCTTCTTTTTTTAAACAAATTAATCGATGGTTTATATAATTTATTGTTTTTAAACCACCTCCTAGTTTTATTTATTAGTTCTACTTTTTATTTTCAATTTTATTAATCTCTTCTTTCATTTTCAGAATTCACATTTTGGTGTTTAATTGGAAATTTTTAATTTGTTCTTTTTCTAGTTTTTTTTTTTTTTAATTGTATGCCTAATTCATCAAACTGCTCTTTCCCTATTTTATTGATGTCTTTAGAAATATAAATTTTCCCTTAAGTCTGCTTTGGCTGCATCCCACAAATTTTGTTATGCTGTCTCATAGTTGTAATTCTGTTCAATGAAATTATTGAATCTATGATTTTTTCATCTACCTACTCATTCTTTAAGATTAGATTATTTAGTTTCCAATTAAATTTTTTATCTATGTTTTCATGGCCTTTTATTGAATGTAATTTTTATAGCTTTATGATATGAAAAGGATGCATTTAATATTTCTACTTTTCTTCATTTGTTAAAGGTTTTATGCCCCAATATGTTAGATTTTTGTGAAGATGGCATGTATAGCTGAGAAACAGGTATATTCTTTCCTATTCCCATTCAATTTTCTCCACAGGTCTATCATATTTAACTTTTCTAAAATTCTATTCATCTCCTTAATTTCTTTCTTATTTATTTTATGGTAAGATTTATTGAGCTCTGAGAGGGGAAAGCTGAGGTCCCTCACCCTGTAACTAATTTAACTTTTTTGTTGAGGAATTTGGATGCTATGTTTTTTGTGCATATGTGTTTAGTATTGATATTACTTCATTGTCTATGGTGCCTTTTAGCAAGATGTAGTTTCCCTGCTTCTCCCTTTTATTTAGATTTGCTTTTGTTTTTGCTTTGATCATGATTGCTACATCTGTCTGTTTTACCCTCAGCTGAAGTATAATAGATTCTGCTCCACCTTTTTATTTTAACTCTTTGTGTATCTCCTGTCTGTTTCAAGAGTGTTTCTTGTAAACAACATACTGTTGGATTCTGGTTTCTAATACATTCTGTTTTATGCTTCTCTTTTCTTTTATGAGTGGGTTCATCCCATTCACATTAACAGTTACGACTACTAACTGTGCATTTCCCTCCATCCTATTTTCTTCTGTTAACCTCTCTCTCTCTCTCTCTCTCTCCTCTCTCTCTCTCTCTTTCTCTTTCCCTCTCCCCCCCCCCCCCCCCCTTTACTCTTCCCTTCCTGAAAAATCAATTTTGCTTCTGACTAC
>NW_020948642.1:0-16178 GCF_900497805.2 Vombatus ursinus
AGAAAGAAAGAAAGAAAGAAAGAAAGAAAGAAAGAAAGAAAGAAAGACAAGCCTCAGAGCAAGGAAGACCTGGGTTCAAAATCCCACCTCTGATTCATACTGGTTATAAGTAAGCACTGTTCAAAAATGAAATTGGCTGTCTGGTACATAGTGGGTTCTCCATCATTGGAGGCTTTCAAGTACAGATTAAATGACCACTTGCTTGTCAGGGATATTACAAGGAGAATTCCTATTCAGGTACAGTTTGGATTAGAGAACTTCTGAGGTCCCTTCCAAGTTTAAGATTCTGTAATTCTGTGAAACATCTTTATTTCAATGCAACTCAATCCAACAAACACCTACTTTGTGCAAGGCATGTGCTAAGTACTGATTATACACGTATAATAATAGCTAAAGCATATTGGATCCAGCATACAGTGAGTCTTCCTGATCACTTCCAGGGACCTGTGCTTGGTGCAGAAGGACTGGGCACTTTGAGCTAGCTCAGTGATCCTTTGGTTTCCATGACAGCATCAGGGTGAGGGAGATACATGAAGATGATTGGCCACTGAGCCAAGAAGAGGCTATTTGTAAGAGGCTATTTAAAAGAAGAGACAACTCCTGCTCTTATTCTCTTCTACCTTTTTTCTGAATGTGTAGCAAGGAAATCTCTTTCTTAGACTTCCATGGAGGAAAAAGAAAGTGACTTCTCACCTCCCCCCAAGAACTGTGTTAACTACTAACACATAGCTGTGTACAGGTGTGCCTTCTAGGTGAGTCTGAGCCCATATCTCAAGGCTCTAGATGCCTCTTCTGCTTTATGTTTATTTCCCTGAGCATAGATGAGTCTACAGCAATTATCAGATCATGGAAGCATAGGGTCATAGTTTTAGAGCTGGAAAGGGCCCTGAGGTTATCAGGTCTAAACTCCCTTGTTTTACAGATGAGGAAACTGAGGCTTACAAAGGTTAAGTGGCTTACCTAGAATCTTCTAAATAAGTGTCTGAAGTCATCTAACTCCAAATCCAATACTCTTTCCCACTGTACCTAATGAGAGACAAACTTTTTAGGAGTAACCAAGTTACTGAGTTCAGGAGTTCCTGATTCCTTCAATGCTGACTGGCAGAGGGAGGAGTTTTCTGTATCTCCAGCTCCTCTCAGAGAAGAAGACTATTCACAGAAACATAGATCCAAGCCCTGGCTTGGCTTGCCAGAAGACATGGACCTTGAGGGCATTTTTCAAATAATCCAGAGCCAAAGGGAAAGAGAAGTTTCTGGTCAACCGTTCTGCTTCAATTTTGCTATTTTAATTATCACCCCTCCACTCCCCTCTCCACCTCCCACTACCACCAGGAAAATATAATCAGAGTTACAGGTTAATGTTTCACATTTGAAGTCTTTTTCAAAATGCAATTATGAGTCTATTTTAAAAGAATGTCTTTTGTGTAAAGGAAACAATTAGGCCATCTTATACCTGATCTATATTTTATTTAGAATAACTCTCTACTCTCATTTTGCGGAGACCCCAGGCTTCAGCCAAACCTCAGTTTTATTTAAGTAATTTTGCCTGAGGTTCCACTTTAGGGACATAAAGAATCAGAGTGTGTTGGAAAAAGAGTCTGACCTCTCTCTGTAGAGGCCAGTCTCCCCTTCTTCCCCAAGACTGAATCCTATACCTGAATGAGCCCACAGCTGAGGCAACCTCTATGAGGAGGGGGCATGTTAAGCCTTTCTGGGTCATTGAAGGATCTGTTGTTATACAAAGACAGAAATGAAAAGTCTTTATCTTCAAGGAGGATAACCCTACTATGAGGAGAAACATGTACAAATCAAGCATATAAGATATGAAATAAGCATAATATAGGTAGTGAATAAGCACCTAGGTGGCATAGTGGACAGAGTGCTGGGCTTGAAGTCAGGAAGAATCATCTTTCTGTGCCACAGAAATTTACTAGCTGTGAGACTGTGGGCAAGTCACTTAATCCTGTTTGCCTCAGTTTCCTCATCTGTAAAATGCACTAGAGAAGGAAATGGTAAGCAACTTTAGGATCTTTGCCAAGAAAACCCCAAATGGGGCCATGAAGAGTTGGACATGACTGAAAAATGACTGAATGACAGCAAGGTAGTGAATGAAAGGAACAAAGGAGAGACTGGCAGATAAAGGATAAGATAAGGAGGTGGATAAATCTAACAGGTAGGGGCATCAGGGAAGATGACAGAGGAGGAAGCAGCTAAGCTGAACTTCACAAGAAGATAGGATTCCAAAAGAGAGATGAGAAAGGAGTGCATTCTAATCATGGGGAATGGCATATGAATGAAAAGAAGGAAATGGGATGTGTTTGGTAAAAATGATGTACATACTGTACCTTGACTCCAGCATAGTGATGCCATTTTAGTCTTCGAGAATGAAGGACAACAACCAACCAACTCATAATTCTTTAGTTCTGTGTAAATAAAAGGCTCTAAATTTGGCCTTTTAAAAAATATTGTAAAAGTCAAGTTGTTCAATGAAGCAAAATAATTTGGAAATTTGCAAAAAATTTGGATTTTATTCAGATTTGGATTTTATTTTTTGGATATTGGGATTTATTTATTTGGCTATTATTTTTTCATCTATCACTAAAATAGAATTTTTAAAACTGGGTAAGAATTATTATGGGAAGCCAGATTTTTCAAATTATTGTAACACACTTCTTGGCAGGTATATTAATTTCTTAAGATACTGGGAAACCATTGAGTAGCTAACTTACTGTCGTGGAATAATTTTGGAATTATCATTTTTATCACTCTATCTTTTCCTCCCCCCTCCCCCACAGTATCAAAAATTACAATCACTGGACATTGCACCTTGAACTTAATGATTTGTTTGGATAATACAAAGTTATTAAGGAGCAACAGGAGTTAAAACCAATAATTGATGTATACACTGCAAAACTCTGTAGTGGTTTTAACTCAACCCTCTCTCCATCATTCTGCATCTAGTATGTAATATATACATGTATATATGCAATACATGCACAAATACACGTGTTGATATATCATATATTTAGATACATAGTTAAACATTTATTGTGTCACTATTTGCAAGGCTCTGTTTTAGATTAGAGATTCAAGGAAAGACAAAAATGATTATCTTTGTCTTCAAGGAGAATTATATGCTGCTAGGCTAGAATAATAATTGATGTACATAAAGATTTACAAAGCACTTTCTATACAATATTTCATTGAAGCTTCACATTAACACTGTCAGGCAGGCAATTTAAGTATTATTATTATCCTCATTTCACAGATGAAGAAACTGAAGCTTAGTGTGACTTGCCAAAGTCATTACTGAAGGAGGGTCCTCCTGACCTCAAGAACTACCACTGTGTCAACTATGTAACTGTCTTTCATTCATACACATATCAGTTATGCTACAAAATGTAGATAGTATTCATCTATGTGGAGGGGTGGGGGAAATAAACATTTATATAGCACCTACTATGTGCCTGGCACTATGCTGAGCACTTTTTACATAATATAATATATTATATAAATACAAAATATAATGTATGAATATATTTACATATAAAACATATTTATATATAAATAAAACAAACATAAACAAAATAAAATACATATTTATATATCAATTGTGAGCATATACTTATATCTAAAATATAATAATATGTAATACATACTATATTTTTATATTATCTCATTTAATTGTCATGACCACTCTGTAAGGTAGTTGCTATTATTATCCCCATTTTGCAGTTGAGGGTCATACAGTTTGTAAGTGTCTGAGGCTGAATTTGAACTCAGGTTTTCCTGACTCCAGGCCCACCCCTCTATCCTCTCTGGCACTAGCTGCCTCTGTGGAGATAACATCTGGCTACCTACTTCAAAAGGGAAGAGATATGTAAGAATTATATACAACAAAGTAATTAGGGAGGGGGACTACTCATACTCCACTTACACATAAAACACATGTACTAAAACAAAGTTGTTTTTTTTTCATGTTCCTCACATGAGGTATATATCTGAGGGAAAACAAAACCAAAACCAAAAATATTCCTGTTGATTGTCACAAGACTGCCATCCTTGCTTTGCCTGGCTTTAGTTGTAATCAGATTTTGTATAGTTGCTATTCCAAGCTCATTTCCCACATGCCCTCACCCTGCCATGTTTAACTATTAAAGTTTTATGGAACATTGAAGGGGTGGCACAAATTATCAAATTCAAGGGCATAAAAGGGAACCTAGTGGCTAGAGGGCCAGCCTTGAAATGAGGGAGACTTGGGCCCAAATTCTCACACTTATTCCTCAATGCCTCAAGAAACTCTATGAGACTCTAAACTGTAGTTAAATTGCTAAGTTTCTTCAATAGAAGAAGCTTCCTTCCACACTAGGAATTCTCCATATCCAGTGAAATCACTGGATGAGACCCCTCTTCCCTGCCAAATGCATTAAATCTGCAGCTATTTCTTCTGAAGATAAAACTTTTCTGTATAGCATGTGGAGGTAATGACATTCTTGTTAAAAATAAAGGACAGAAGTTAGTCAAAAAAATCTAAAGAATTAGTGCTGTCACTTTGAAATCGCATTCTTCATTAAGAAGTAATATCAATTATAGATTCTAGAAGTAGACATGATTTTAGAAATCATCTGGTTCAACCCCTTTGTTTTATGGATGATGAAATTAAGGACCACAGATGGGAAGTGACCTGCTCTTAGTCACACAGGTTAATAACTGGAATTTGAACCTAGGTTCTTTTATTCCTAATTCTGTGCAGTTTCCATTATACTCCAGGGCTTTTGTAAAGGAAAGAAATTACCTTAAGCCAGAAAATGGACTTACAAATCCTTCTCTACTTGCTGAGTCACTGGAGCTGCTATCAAAATGTCAAATGCATAAACAAAGTAATGTGCAGCTAGGAGGTACAGTGGATAGAGTGCCAAGCCTGGAGTTAGGAAGAATTATCTTCCCAAGTTCAAATGAGGCCGCAGGTACTTACTAGCTGTGTGACCCTGGCAAAGCACTTAACCCTGTTTACCTCAGTTTCCTCATCTGGAAAATGAGCAGGAGAAGAAAATGGCAAACCACTCCAAAATCTTTGTCAAGAAAACCCCAAATGGGAACAGCTAGGTGGTGCAGTGGATAGAGCACTAGCCTTGGAGTCAGGAGGACTCGAGTTCAAATGGGGCCTCAGATACTTGACACTTACTAGCTGTGTGACCCTGGGTAAGTCACTTAACCTTAACTGCCTTGCAAAACAAGCAAACCAAAAAACCTGAATGGGGTCATGAAGAGTGGGACATGACTGAAACAACTCAACAACATAAACAAAGGATGACCGTGATTCAGTACTATGCTGAACAATTAACTTTATAGGTTACCCACCAAGGATTCCATGAAGTTCTGCAAAGGAGTACCCTATGGGGAAAACATTCTAGGAAGAGTGGCCTGAAGAAAAAGCCCTTTGAAAAGTATTTTTATTTCTCCTAAATTTAAATTCACACCCCTGGGTGTGGTATTCGGTACTATGCTCTGGTAAACCTTTACTTTCTTTTCTGGGCAAAAGAAGTCCAGAGCTTGTAAATCTACCCTGTCAGGTACAATTGGACAAACAATTAAATAAATGAGTATGTCATTTGCTACACAATGAATATTGGTTCTCAAACTCAAGTGACTTTTAAAAATAAATATCACCCTAACCTCTGATCTGGAATCACAGCAGCAGGATATGTGGAATGAGGACTGGATCTGAATTCAGAGTATCTGGGTTCGAATCCAGACTCTGCCACTTAGGTGGATTTTGATTTTAGTAAGTCACTTCATGGTTCTGGGCCTCAGTTTCTTCATTTGTATAATGAGAGAGTTGGACTAGATGATTTTGGGTGTCCTTTCCAGGTCTAAATCTTTGATCATTTGACTTCAGCAGACAACTAGTACAAACTGAACCTCAATAAGAATGTCCTCTATGACATATCCTGGAAGTGGTCATCCAACCTTTGCTGGAAGACCTTCAGTCCCACTCTTGAATTGCTCAGTGGCAAATTGTGCTTAATTCAGAAGATTATCCTGCAGGCACATGGAGAGTGAAATAAATTGCTTCATACGTGAGCAGACAAAGACTCTATTCATGTACAAACAGAACTGATACAGGTGGGGGAAAATTAGCATTACCTTCAAATAAATTTGCATTTAGATACAAAAAAATGTGCAGTTCAAGTCTAAATAACATTATGATCACTAATGACATAATGGTTATACCTACAGAATTCTGTGATTTCTCTCTGGCAGTGGCATAGCATCAACCATCACATACAAGCCTTTTTGTATTCTAAATTTATGCATGTTTAAGTATGTTAAACAATGCCTTTCCCAGCTTTGTATGTCCCAGCTATCTTGTAAGCAAGATCTCTAGGCTGGTAATCTTCTTTCCCAACTCTACAAACAGACCCCTGCAGCTTAGAAAATCCTCAGTAGCTCTGAAAAGAATGCCTTGTGATTTTATCTTCTTCTTTCCCCCAGCTAGCACCCCTGAACCCCAGGGAGATCAGCAAAACCAGCTCAGCCTTCAAAGAAACAGCAGTAGATTTTTTCTTTGCATTTACCTTTTTATTTACTTTACTTTTTTTCTGTACATTTTACCTCCAAACATTCACACTTTTCCCAAAGCAGCTATTTTCAGAGCTGGAACCCAGTAGGTAAGAGATGTTAGAATATGACTAAAATGGTTGGTTATAACATGGAGAATGAGAGACTGGGGCTGCAATGGGATTCAGGAACAAAAGGAGAAAGACAGAGTATGAGGATAGAAAAGGAGTTGTTTTAGTTTTATGAAGAGTTTCTTTTCTCTTTCTTGCTGGCTTAGAAAATAGGTTATACAGTCATAGTGAATGTGTATGTATATATATATATATATGTATATATATATATATGTGTATATATGTCCTATGTCTGATGACTAAAGGTTAAGCGTACTCTCTTTACAATACATGATCACTTGAAACTATATTTTCAAATGCCTTCTCCACCAGAGAGAGGTGAGTCTTCTGATATTTTTCCCTGGAAGGAGAAATATGTGGATGGAACATTGCTTAGTGGTCAAGAAGCAACTGGAATACTAAATTCTGTATTACCAGAGGATCATGCTAAGAACTGACAGAATTTCCCAGACATATAAAATGGAGATAATTGAATTGCAGAAACAAGTCCAAGATGGTATGCTTGAAAATGCCTCCAATCCTCTGTTCCAGTTCTATGAAGATACATTCTAACCATTTGCTATTCCTGCAACCACTTCATTCTACACTTTCTATAAAACATTTGAGTTGAGGGGACATAGAGACATACTTGAATAGGACTAGCAGAAATCAAAAGCCACCTGAGATCTTTTCATGAATAACCAGAAGTTCACAAGCCACCAACCATTAACTGAAGTTTAGCTGAAGTCTATCTTAAGTCTAATTGTGGTTAAAACAACAACAAAACAAAACAAAACAAAAACAAACAAGCAAACAAATAAACAAAAACAAACAAAAACAAAAACCAAATCAAAATCAAAACAAACAACCAAAAAAAACCCCAAAACAAAACAAAACTCCAAACCCTCAGGTGGTTGCTTTGTGAATTGTAAATGTGCCTTTGCTAAGTTTCTCTCATTTGTCATTCACTGACTTACTGATAGTAGTGCTCCTATAATTTGAATAATTACTCATATCCCCATGATACTTTGACATTTACAAAGCCCTTTTTTGTATCACAGACATTTCAGTAGAGAGGTAATTATAGAGAACAAGTAATAACATCCTCATTTTACACAGTAAGAAACTTGGGTTCAGAGAAGTTAACAGACTTATTCATGGTCACACAGTAAGTATAAAATGTGAGATTTGAACCCAGACCTTCCAATTTCAAGTCCAGAGTTCTTTCCATTAAAAAAGAGCAAATGATTTTTAGTACTGAAAGCTATCTGGTACCCACAAAATCAAAAAGAGATACCAGTTACATGCTCTGACTTTGGACAGGGGAAGTTATTTTGAAAACATCTATGAAGATTAGCAGACAACTGGGTTATCTAGGCTAAATTACCAATATACTTGTAACCTTACTATAAGTGTTTGTTAACCTTATTTTTTTAAACAAAATTTTAGTGGATTCCTTTCTGTACTACTGGAATCTTGGAATAGAGCAGAGGATTGTGGCTAATTCAAACTAGTTTTGGCTACACAAGTCAAATACTACGGACATCATAGAACATGCTTCAGAAACTAAAAGAATTATTTTGATTCTCATTTTTAAAAACTCTGATCAGATATTTAAAAATTATCTTTATTTTTAAAGCTTCTATTAAAATTTTGAATTTTATGATACTTGAAACAATGTAGTCACACAAAATCTTCAAAAAGTCTTTGTAAATATGTTACAACTAACAATGTGAAACCCCAGGAAACAGAAAAGTAGCAACTTTTAGGGAGATTGTAGAGGAGGAGGTCACATTATTTTTCAGTTTTTTTCTGTGTATTTTTGATACCAGCCTTCGACAATGAAAATAATTTTGAATTTGAAGTCATACTGTCGCACTTGAATCCTGTCTCTCCCACTTAATTAAAATTTAAACTTACATTTAAATTCTCTGGGCTTCCATTTTTCTCACAAGTAAAATGAAGGGTTTAGACTTGAAGGGGTGGGGAACCTGCAGCCTCTAGGCCACATGTGGCCTTCTAGGTCCCTAGGTGCGTACTTTTGACTGAGTCCAAGTTTTACAGAATAAATCCTTTTATTAAGGAGATTTGTTCTGTGGTTTGGATTCAGTCAAAAGGCTGCACTTGAGGAACTACAGGGCCACAGGTTCCCCACCCCTGGACAAAAGGCTGCTTTACTTTCTTTGGTCCCTTCACATCTTGCCAATTCTTCATCTAAAGCATCATTCACATCTAACCCTTCTTGGCTCCCAAAGAATCAATATACTATTTTAAGCCTTTATCCTTTATCATCTGTACTATTTGAATAGTCTAACACAGGTTTTTGTTTGTTTGTTTGTTTGTTTGTTTGTTTTGTTTTTTGGTGAGGCAATTGGGGTTAAGTGACTTGCCCAGAGTCACACAGCTAGTGAGTGTTATGTGTCTGAGGTCGGATTTGAACTCCTCCTGACTCCAGGGCCAGTGCTCTATCCATTTTGCCACCTAGCTGCCTCAAATATTATCAGTTCTCTTATAACTCATTTTTATTTGGTAGTTTTGTTTTTTTGTTTGTTTGTTTGTTTTGTTTTTTGCTAGGCAATGGGGTTAAGTGATTTGCCCAGGGTCGCACAGCTAGTAAGTGTCAAGTGTCTGAAGACAGATTTCAACTCTGGTCTGCCTAACTCCAGGGCCAATGCTTTATCCACTGCACCACCTAGCTGCCCATAACACAGGTATTCTTAACCTGCGATTCATGAACTCAAGTATACATTTCAAAAAATCCATTACTTTGAATAGGAAAAAAAATATTTTTATAAAGTTGATTTCATGTATAATCTTATGTATTTTATGTGTTTAAAAACATTATTTTGGGGCAGCTAGGTGGCGCAGTGGATAGAGCACTGGCCCTGGATTCAGGAAGACCTGAGTTCAAATCCAGCCTCAAACACATAACACTTACTTGCTATGTGGCTCTGGGCAAGTCACTTAACCCCAATTGCCTCTCAAAAACAAGACATTATTTTGAGGGGCAGCTAGGTGGCACAGTGAATAGAGCACAGGCTATGAAGTCAGGAGGACCTGAGTTCAAATCCAGCCTCAGATCAAACACTTGACACTCATTAGCCGTGTGACTCTGGGCAAGTCACTTAACCCCAACTGCCTAAAAAACAAACAAACAAAAAAAAAAAACAACTAAACCATTATTTTGAGAAGAGGTCCATGGGGTTCACTTGCTGAAGGGATCTATGACCCCCAAAAGTTTAAGAATTCCTGGTCTAATTTGTCTCTCTGCTTCCTGTCTCTTCCTTCTCAAATCTATCCTCCATACAGCTGTGAAATGAACACTCCTGAAACACAAATCTGAACTTCAGTGACCCCCATTGGCTCTAGGATAAAATACAAAGTTCTCAGCCTGGCTCTTCAATCAATCAATCTACAAGACTTTATTAAGCACTTGCTATGTGCTAGGTACTGTGCTAAGTTCTGGGGGTACAAAGAGAAAAACAAAACAAAACAATCCCTGTACTCAGCCCTAAACAATTCCTCTCCCCTCTATGTGTTAAATCATACATACTTGATAACTTGTCTGCTAGTCCTTAACTCAACATGCCATTTCCCACCTCCATTCATCTGCAAAAGCTGTCCCCCCAAAGCTTGGAATAAATTCACTTCTTGCCTGGTCTATTTAGAATCTCTGGCTTCACTCAGAGCTCAGTTCAGGTGCTGTTTTCTAGGTGAAGCCTTTCCTGATCTGCAACACCCCACTCTCACCCCCAACTCTGTTGTTAGAGTTCTCTTCTTTTCTGATCCATTTCCTAGTGTTTTCTTTCTCCACAAATTATCTCCTTTTTACTTATCTCTGTACATGCATTCCTCCTGAAGAATGCAAGCTACTTGAGGTCAAAGACTGTTTCATTGTTATTGTCTTTGTACCTCAGTATCTAGCATAGTCCCTTACACATAGTATGCTCTATAAATGTGAATTTGAATTAAAGGTTTCATGGAGAAATTGATGCCTAAACTTGCCTATGGAAGAAAGGTTTGGTTGTCCATTAATTAGTGTTACAGCAAATCTCTTGGATCCAAGTTCCTAAAGCCAAGATAAATAAGGATATAATATTGCAACAGCATTTGAGTAGATTAGAACAAAAACAGTACATTAGGGATTTAATGTTAGAAATGCTGCAGAATAACTTTAGAGATTTGTTCCTGGGATGCTGCCTGGACTTCTGCTAAACACATCCCATATATAATGTGGCAGCAAAAGTCTTAGACAACATAGCCTCAGACTTCATGCTCTGCACCTATGTGAGATATTTCCATCTTTGGCAATATGCAGAAGGAATTGATTTGTGTTTAGAGTTCTCACATCAAATGAATAAGTAAATTAACATGTTGACAAAAGGCAGCACAATGTAGTGGATAGACTTTCGGGACTAAAAGTCAGGAAGACTTAAGTTTGGATCCTGTCTCAGACACTTAGCAGCTGTATTATCCTGAGAAAGTCAATTAACCTGTCTGTGCCTCAAGTTTCTGCATCTCTAAAATGAAGGATTGGACTTGATCACCTCCAAGGCCTGTACACAGAAGATCCTCTTCTATCATTTCACCTATTGACTATTCAACCATCCTTGAAGAACCATCTGAGATTTCTCCTCTAGAAAGCCTTCTCTTATCCTTCATATAAGTAATGAACTCCCCCCTTGAATGTCTAGGCTCATACTAATTTGTATATTTTCTTCATCAATGACCACATAAGTACTTTAAAAATGACGTTTTCAACTTTTTTAGATATTTAATTATATAAGTTAAAGGTGTTTCTTCAAATTAAAAAAAATGAAATAGACCATTTCTGCCATGCCAAAATTAGAAAATGGGGGATAGCTATGCAAGAACTTTAATCTGGTTCTTCTGACTCTATGTCTAATACTTGTCTCAGTCAAGGGGACTTTTTTTCTGTTTTGGTACCTACCACGTACATAATTTACTATTGTAACATAGTTATCTAGGTTTGAATCTTTCCCTCTACCCTAAACTCTAAACTCTGTGAGGGCATGGAAACTGACTTCTCTCTTTTTTTGTCTCCTTCAGAATCTAGTACAGTTCTTTGTACAAAGAGACATTGAAAGAACATTTGTTAAATTTGGTTGTAAAAACTAATTTTTTGTCCGTTATAGACATCATTACATTTGAAGTGCAGTGGGACACAAAGGTGGTCAAATCCAATAGGCAGTTGGAAATGCAAGTCTGAAACCTAGGGAAGAACTTACACTAATTTAATTTAATAAGTATCTCTTAAGTGGTTATTATATGTCAGACACCATATAGGCCCTAAGGACATAAAGAAAAAAATGAAATAATCTCTTCCTTCAGGAAGCTTACATGATATTTAGTGCTGGATATATTTAACAAGTAAATTATCATATTAATTATACATGTGAAGAATTATAAAACATTTTCATAATAGCCATGTTGTAAAAATAAATAAATGAAGAGCAAGAAACATACAGAAAGTGGAAAAAAGTATGCTTCAATCTGCACTCAAAGTTCATCATTTTTCTCTGTGGAGGTGATAGTATTTTTTATCATGGGTCCTTTGGAATTGTGTTGGATCATTGTATTGATCAGACTAGCTAAGTTTTTCACAGTTGATCATCCTTACAATATTGCAGTTACTTTGTACAATGTTCTCCTGGTTCTGCTCACTTCACTTTGCTTCAGTTCATAGAAGTCTTTGCAGGTTGTTCTGCAACCATCCTGCCCATCTTTCTTGCAGCACAGTAGTATTCTATCACAATTATATACCACAACTTGTTCATCTATTCCCCAATTGATGGGCATTCCCTAAATTTCCAATTCTTTGCCACCACAAAAATAGCTGCTAGGAATATTTTTGTACAAAGTCTTTTCTGATTTTCTTTTATCTCACTGGGATATAAACTTAATAGTAGTATTGCTGGGTCAAAGGTTATACACAGTTTTATAGCTCTTTGTACATAGTTCCAAGTTGTACTGCATAATGGCTGGACCAGTTCACAGCTCCACCACTAGTGCATTAGCGTCCCTATTTTTCCATATCCCCTCCAGCATTTGGCATTTTCCTTTTCTGTCATGTTAGTTGATCTGATAAGTGTGAGATGGTACTTAAGAGTTATTTTAATTTGCATTTCTCTAATCAGTAGTGATTTAGTGCGTCTTTTCATGTGACTATTGATAGCTTTGATTTCTTCTGAAAACTTCCTGTTCATATCCCTTTAACTATTTATAAATTGGAGAATGGTTCATATTTTTATAAATTTGACTCAGTTTCCTATATATTTGAGAAATGAAGCCTTTATCAGAGAAACATGCTGTAGTCTCCACCCTCTCCAGTTTCCTGCTTTCTTACTAATTTTGACTGCATTGGTGTGTGTGTCTGTGTGTGGTGTGGAGTGGTGTGTGTGTGCAAAAACTTTTTTTTAATTTCATGTAATTAAAATTATTTATTTTATTTCCCACAATCCTCTCTCCTGTTTGGTAACAAACTTTTTTCTTATCCATAGATCTGACAGATAAATTTTTCCCTATTCTCCTAATTTACTTATGATATCAAACTTTATGTCTAAATCATTTTGACCTCATTTTGCTATACATTATGAAATTTTGGTCTATGCCTAGTTTCTGCCAAACTGCTTTCTAATTTTCCCAGCAATTCTTGTCAAATGGTGAGTTCTTGCCCCCAAAGCTTGGATCTTAGAGTTTGTCAAATGCTAAATTATTATGGTCATTTCCTACTGTGTATTGTGTACCTAATCTATTCCATTGATCCACCACTCTGTTTCTTAGCCAGTACCAGATTGTTTTGATGATTGCTGTTTTATAATATAGTTTGAGATCTGGTTTTGCTATGCTACCTTCCTTTGTGTTTTTTTTTTAATAATTCCCTTGTTATTGACCTTTTGTTCTGCCAGATGAATTTCATTATTTTTTACTAGTTCTATAAAGTAATTCTTTGATAGTTTGATTGGCATGGAATAAGTAAATTAATTTAGGTAGAACTGTCATTTTAATTGTATTGGTTTAGCCTACCATGAACAATTTATCCAATTGTTTAGATCTGTCTTTATTTGTCTGAGAAGTGTTTTATAATTGTGCTCATACTGTTCCTGGGTTTGTTTTGGCAGGCAAACTTCCAAGTATTTTATAATGTTTGCAATTATTTTAAATTGAATTTCTCTTTCTATCTCTTTTTGCTGTATTTTGTTGGTAATAAATAGAAATGCTGATGATTTATGTGAGTTTATTTCATGTTCTGCGAATTTGTTAAAGTTTTTATTGTTTCAACTAGTTTTTTAGTTGATTCCCCAGGGATCTCTAAGTATACTATCATATCATCTTCAAAGAGTGATAGTTTGGTTTGCTTGTTGCCTATTTTTATTTCTTCATTTTCTTTTACTTGTTTTATTGTTATGGCACACATTTCTAATACAGTTTTGAAAAATGGTGGTGATAATGGACATCCTTGCTTCCTCCCAGATCTTCTTGGAAAGGCTTATCCCCATTACAGATAATGCTTGCTGATGGTTTTAGATATATACTACTTATTTTAAGAAAGATTTAATTTATTTCTATGCTAGCTAGTGTTTTATTTTGAATAGGAATAAGTAGTGTGTTTTGACCAAAGCTTTTTCTGTGTCTATTGATACAAGCATATGATTTTTTTTTGTTTTTGTTATTGATATGGTCCATTATGCTCATGGTTTTCCTAATATTGAACCAGCCCTACATTCTTGGCATAAATCCCATCTGGTCATAGTGTATTTTTTTTGTGGTATATTGCTGTAATCTCCCTGTGAGTATTTCATTCAAAAATTTTACATCTATATTCATTAGGGAATTTGGCCTATAATTTTATTTCTCTGTTTTTGCTTTCTCTGGTTTAGATATGAAAATCATATTTCTGCCATAAAATAAATTCTTTACCTATCTTTAAAAATGGCTTATATAGTATTGGGATTAATTGTTCCTTTAATATTTGGTAGAATTCACTTATAAATCCATCTGGATCTGGGAATTTTTTCTTAACTCATTAATGGCTTGTTCTATATCTTTTTCTAAGATAGCATTATTTACATATTCTATTTCTTCTATTAATCTGAGCAATTTATATTTTTGTAAATATTGATCAATGTTATTTAGATTATCAGATTTACCCGCACACAAATGAGAAAAAATAACTTGATGATTGCCTTATTTCATCTTTGTTTATGGCATATTCTCATTTTTGATACTGTTAATTTCATTTTCTTCTTTTTTTAAACAAATTAATCGATGGTTTATATAATTTATTGTTTTTAAACCACCTCCTAGTTTTATTTATTAGTTCTACTTTTTATTTTCAATTTTATTAATCTCTTCTTTCATTTTCAGAATTCACATTTTGGTGTTTAATTGGAAATTTTTAATTTGTTCTTTTTCTAGTTTTTTTTTTTTTAATTGTATGCCTAATTCATCAAACTGCTCTTTCCCTATTTTATTGATGTCTTTAGAAATATAAATTTTCCCTTAAGTCTGCTTTGGCTGCATCCCACAAATTTTGTTATGCTGTCTCATAGTTGTAATTCTGTTCAATGAAATTATTGAATCTATGATTTTTTCATCTACCTACTCATTCTTTAAGATTAGATTATTTAGTTTCCAATTAAATTTTTTATCTATGTTTTCATGGCCTTTTATTGAATGTAATTTTTATAGCTTTATGATATGAAAAGGATGCATTTAATATTTCTACTTTTCTTCATTTGTTAAAGGTTTTATGCCCCAATATGTTAGATTTTTGTGAAGATGGCATGTATAGCTGAGAAACAGGTATATTCTTTCCTATTCCCATTCAATTTTCTCCACAGGTCTATCATATTTAACTTTTCTAAAATTCTATTCATCTCCTTAATTTCTTTCTTATTTATTTTATGGTAAGATTTATTGAGCTCTGAGAGGGGAAAGCTGAGGTCCCTCACCCTGTAACTAATTTAACTTTTTTGTTGAGGAATTTGGATGCTATGTTTTTTGTGCATATGTGTTTAGTATTGATATTACTTCATTGTCTATGGTGCCTTTTAGCAAGATGTAGTTTCCCTGCTTCTCCCTTTTATTTAGATTTGCTTTTGTTTTTGCTTTGATCATGATTGCTACATCTGTCTGTTTTACCCTCAGCTGAAGTATAATAGATTCTGCTCCACCTTTTTATTTTAACTCTTTGTGTATCTCCTGTCTGTTTCAAGAGTGTTTCTTGTAAACAACATACTGTTGGATTCTGGTTTCTAATACATTCTGTTTTATGCTTCTCTTTTCTTTTATGAGTGGGTTCATCCCATTCACATTAACAGTTACGACTACTAACTGTGCATTTCCCTCCATCCTATTTTCTTCTGTTAACCTCTCTCTCTCTCTCTCTCTCTCCTCTCTCTCTCTCTCTTTCTCTTTCCCTCTCCCCGCCCTCCCTCCCCTTTACTCTTCCCTTCCTGAAAAATCAATTTTGCTTCTGACTAC
>NW_020948643.1:0-6035 GCF_900497805.2 Vombatus ursinus
TCCGAATATGAGACATTATACCTTCCAAATTAGAGGGGGGGGGGGGGGTTAGGAAATACTTTCAAATAAAAAAATAGAATATTCAAACAAAGAAAGAACATTAAAATTTTTCTACATTTCATTATTTTCCTAAATACATAGTTGTGTTTCATCACTATTTTTTCCTAAATTTCAAGATTAAATTTTAATATTCACAAAATCACAGACATTCACTCTTCTGTGACTCAAGGCCAAGTACAAGAAATGTATTTATTCTTTCTAATTTGGATTTGAATATGGCTAAACTGAGTATAAGCATTTTAAATGGCTTATATGATATAAAAAATAAGAGATTTGGAAATGTTGCTATGGGAGGCATCTTAGTGAATTGAAAAGAGCATAGTAATATGAATCAGAAAACTATTTCTGTGTAAAGAATAAATTAGTTAACCTTTCTGGACCTCAGTTTCCTCATACGGGAAAACAAAGGGTTGAATTAGCTGATCTCTAAAGTCACTGCCAACCCTAGTATTCTATTTGTTTTCTTTATGCAAAGAGAATCACATTTGGGGGGCAGGGAGGGAGTAATTCTGTGAACACCAACTGTACAATTTATAGTTTTAGAAAGTTATTTGGGACACTTGAGAAATTAAGTGTCTTGCCTATTATCATATAGTCAAAATATGTAACTTATACCCTGGTCTTCCTGACTCCCAGGCTGGCTCTACACCAGGCCTCTTCTCATTATGGAATTGTACATGAAAATAAAAGACAATTATACTATATGTATGTGTGTATATGAATCATTCAATAAGCCTGTCATGTGCAACATACACACTCACACCTATCCACTCACATACATACATATATGTATACATGTAATGAACATATTAACTCAGGGTTAAAGAGATTAATTGACTATTTCAAGGTCACATGACTACTTATTAGCTAAGCTAAAACAACACACCTCTATTGGTTTATACACATGTATGTAACATGTTTTGAGGATAATAATAGAGCCTACTCACAGGGTTGTTGAAGGATCAAATAAGATAACAAAAATAAAGCACTTTGCAAAACTTAAGGTGGTATATAGGGAAGAAGAGAATCTGGAACTCAAAATTGTAAAAAGATGTTAAAAATTGTTTTTACATGTAATTGAATAAAATATTATTTTAAAAATCTCTTAAGGTAGTATATAAATGCTCGCTATTATTGAGGGTTCTGGACCTATGATTTCATCCTGTAAGGAAATCCTAGAATGGAAATCTCTTTCAACCAATTTAGATTGACAGCTGTGTAATCTATAGTCTCAGGGAGTTTGCTGAATGACAGAGAGATTATGACCTATTCACAATCATAATAAATGTCAGAGCTGATGTGTCAAAGGCACGACATGAACCCACATTTTCCTGAATCTGGTTATGGTCCTCTATTTACTACACCATGTATAATCTCCATTTATTCACACGCAAACATGAGCTAACCATGTCATGTGATGTCCAACTTCAACTGCAAATGATTTCAAAATGCTGAAGCAAAAACTATTTACCATGTTATTTCTATCCTATCATCAGAGTCAGAGAAAAAAATACACCCAAGCACACTCTTCACAGTAAGAATAGAGGGATAGTTTCTCAGATGATTGTCAATAGTTTTATTTCTTCTAAAAAAATGGTCATATGTGCTTGAAAAGGGAAGAATGTATGAATGACAGCACTATGTAATAATCCTAAAATGGAAGCTGAGTCAAATCATGAAGGACTTTAAATGCTAAACAAACCTCTTTTTCCAAGAGGTAACAGGAGGCCCTGGAACTTCTTGAGTAGAGTGGGATGGTCAAACCTGTACTTGAATAATATCAGTTTAATGCTTGTAGGGAGGATGGATTGGAGGAGGCAGACACTGGAGGCTGGGAGACTGAATAGAGAGCTATTGTAATAGTCTAGGACAGGGGTGGGGAGCCTGTGGCCTCAAGGTTGCATGTGGCCCTCTAGGTCCTCAAGCGCAGCCCTCTGACTGAAACCAAACTTCACAGAACAAATCCCTTTAATAAAAGGATTTGTTTTGTAAAACTGGTACTCAGTCAAAAGGCCACACCTAAGGACCTAGAAGGCTGCATGTGGCCTCAAGGCCTCAGGTTCTTCACCCCTGGTTTAGGAAAAGGGCGATGACTTCCTGAAAAAAAAGTTGGTAACTGTGTGAGTAGGGAAAAGACACAATATATTGTGGAATATGACTCAATAAGGCTTGACAAATGATTGGATTTGTAGGGCAGCATAGAGGAAAGAGTCAATAATGACTCCCAGGTTGGAAACCTAGGTGATTAAAAGGATGGAACTGATCTCAACAGAATCAGAGATGTCTGATGTAAAGATCTTCTCCATCCCATTTTCCCCTTCTAATTCTAGCTTTATTTATTTTGTTCATGAAAAAGCTTTAAAATTTTTATATGACCAAAGTTGCATATTTTGTCTTTTATAATCTCTTCTATCCCCTGTCTGGCAATTAAATCTTTCCCTATCCATGAGTTTGAAATGCATAATTGTACATTCTCATATCATTTTTTATGGTATGACTTTCTGTATTTAGATCATGCATTTGGAATATATTGTTGTGTATGTTGTAAGTTTGGGTTCTAAACTTATTTTGTCAAAAATGTTTTCCAGTTATTCCAGAAGTTCTTGTCTTTAAAAGACAGCTGGTAACATGGTAGATAGATTTCTGGGCCTAGAATTAGGAAAACCTGAGTTCAACTTCAGCCTCAGATATTTAGAAACTAGCAGTGTGACTTTTGGCAAGTCATTTAACCTCTGTTTGCCTCAGTTTCCTCAACTGTAAAATGGGGATAATAATAATACTGACTTTCAGGATTCTTGTAGGATCAAATGAGATAGTATTTGTAAAGAGTTTAGCCTGGCATACAGTAGGCATTTAAGAAATATTTGTTTCATTCCTTAAAGAATCTTATCCCCCTGCAACTTATGTTATTATATTTACCAAACACTAGACTTCTTTATGCATTTGCTACTAGGTCCACTATCCAATGTTTATAATTACATTTTTGTAAGAGATTGAGCTCTGACAATGACAGACTAGAGCAGTTAGGTGGCACAGTGGATAAAGTGCTGGGCCTGGAATCGGGAAAACTCATGTTCCTGAGTTCAAATCTGGCCTCAGACACATACTAGTTGAATGACCTGGAGAAAAATAAATTGGAGAAGTAAATGGCAAGCCATTCCAGTATCTTTACCAAGAAAACCCCAAATGGGGTCATGAAGAGTCAGACATTACTGAAAAATGATGGAACAAATGATAGACCTCCTTCATTTTTTTCCATTTCCTTTGATATTCTTAGTTTTGTTACTCCATATGAATTCCATTATTATTTTGTATCTTTCTATGAAATATGAATTTGTTGATTTGATTAGTCTAGTGTTAAATCTGTAAATTGATTTGGGAAGCAGTACTATTCTATAAACATGGCAGTGGTCTAACAGTGGATTTCGGTTCTAATCCTAATTTTTATCACTTACTATCTATATGATCTAATGCAAAAAGCTTCTCTTTGAGTCTAATTTCCTCCTCAGAACAATGAGAAGTTTCAACTAGTGGATCTCTGAGGTCTCTGGTAACTCTGAACTAATGCCCCTACAAATATGCTCTCTTCTTTATGCCAGCAAACATTGTTTTTAGTTATATTTATATAGATTCAACTTGGTAAGTCAACTCCCATATATTTTTGCCTTTTTTTTTTTTGGTATTTAAGGAAATTTCTATCTCTATATTTTTCCTGGCTCATATAATAATACACAGAAATTCTAGTTATTGTTGTTTACTTATTTTGCATCCTAAAATTTAAATGAAGTTATTAGCCATGTAAATTAGTTTCAAAATCACTAATAATCAGAAAAATACAACTCAAAATCACTTCACACTCATCAAATTAGCAAAGATGGTTGGAAATAAGGGGAGGGCAATGTTGGTGAGGCCATGGAGACATATTAATTCATTGTTTGTGGACTTGTAACTTGGTCTTACATTCTAGAAAACATTCTGGAACTAGATAAGAAAAGTTACTAAGTTTTCTTTACCTTTGTTCCAGCAATCTCACAACTAGCCTAAAATCCCAAAAAGATCAGTAATAGGAATTAAGGACCCATATATTCCAAAACATTTTAGCCATGCTATTTTTAGTAGAAAAATTTTATTTTAAAAAAAAATTTATTTGCCCAACAAGTAGAAAATACATGCTTGACTAAAAGAGTACATGCAGGATTCTAGTTTCACTAAGGATCATTTAAAAGAACAATAAACACAATGACTACAATAACATAGGTAAAAATAACAGTAGCGGGCTACAAAATTTAGATTAAACACAATGGACAATGCTTATTCCAATGCATTAAAACATCATACATTTTTTTATTACTGCTTAAAACAAATCCGGTAAGCTACAAAGGAGAAACTGGCATGCCCTATTATCAAAATTACTCCATTAGGCTGTTTTGCTTAACTATTTGTGACAGGAAGGTACTATGTACTCTTGGTTGGAAAGTGACTAACATTGACATTAACCATATCAAGATAAAAATGTCCACTGAATTTAAGAAAATAACAACTAAGGTAAAAGATGTTTTGGGGAGAATTACTATTTAAAAACAACAGCAAGAAACAAGGATGTATGATGGGTTTAAATAAAAGAGAACATGCTCTGAACAATGACATATGTGAATAGTAGAGATTATTGAAGACAAATGATAGAAATGGAGGTAGGTGGTTAAGGTACTGAAAATTAGAAACAACCAATGAGTTATGAAAGTGACACATTATCCCCTCTGTTTAAATGGACAATAAGAAAATATCCGGCCTATTGGTGATGATCTTGCTATACTCTGGACAGGTCAAGAGTACATCTGCGGTGCACCATACTTTAGGAAGGTAACCAGTAGAGTATATCCAGAAGAAGGTGAAAAGAATGGATATGATAACACACAGGCATTAGCTGACAGAACTAGGGATACTTAATCTGAAGAAAATACAGGATTTGTGATACTCATTTTCAAGTATTTGAATGGTTTCCATGATTAATTTAACTTGTTCTGTTTTTCTCTAGGGGGAAGAACTTTTAACAATGTGTGGGAGCTACAAAGAGGCAGATCTATATTTGTTGTGAGAAAAAAAAATGTGTCATCATCATCCCCAAAAGAAATCATTTTGTCCATCTACTCAACAGTCCACTAAACATTAAACATAAAAGGACAAGAATAGTACCAATCCTAGGCCTGGTTCTATCTGAAATCTTTCAAATATAAGAGGAGAAGAATGAAAGCATCATCATTATCATCATCTTCTTCCTCATTACTGATATTTGTTTACACCTGGATCAAGAGTAGGAAGCAACTAACATCCAAGAATGTAACCAAAAGGGGAAGAGATGACAAATAACCAGTCTACAAATATCAACACCAAGATATCCTTGAGAACTCAATAAATAAACTATGCTAGAATCAGAGCATTTTATAAACAAAATTGTCACCTATAAATTCCTGGACGTGATGTAGATCCACAAACATTTAAGAACACTATGTTTAATAGGTACCTTCATACTGAATGTGTTTAACTTTCAAACTTCACAGAACAAAATATAGAGACCTCATCAAATAAAATCAAATCCAGGAATAAATTGACATGATATCCTTCATCCAGTCTGCTACTGGAGTTCTTCCTCAGATGTCTTCAGTGAGTCTACAAAAGAGAAGCCTGTGTCCCCATACTTCCATTTTCTTACAAAAATTAATTATTTTTACCAACCTGCACATAGTTTGGCAAATATTAAAATTAATAGAATAATAGCATGAGTATTTCTATCATACATAAAGTGGAAGAGGAGGAAAAGAAAAAAAGAGGAGAAGGAGGAAAAGATGGAGGAGGAGAAAAGACAAGAAGAAGAAGAAGAAGAAAGAGAAAGAAAGAAAGAAGAAAGAAAGAAAGAAGAAAGAAAGGAAGGAAAGAAAGAAAGAAAGAAAGAAAGAAAGAAAGAAAGAAAGAAAGAA
>NW_020948644.1:0-6032 GCF_900497805.2 Vombatus ursinus
TCCGAATATGAGACATTATACCTTCCAAATTAGAGGGGGGGGGGGGGTTAGGAAATACTTTCAAATAAAAAAATAGAATATTCAAACAAAGAAAGAACATTAAAATTTTTCTACATTTCATTATTTTCCTAAATACATAGTTGTGTTTCATCACTATTTTTTCCTAAATTTCAAGATTAAATTTTAATATTCACAAAATCACAGACATTCACTCTTCTGTGACTCAAGGCCAAGTACAAGAAATGTATTTATTCTTTCTAATTTGGATTTGAATATGGCTAAACTGAGTATAAGCATTTTAAATGGCTTATATGATATAAAAAATAAGAGATTTGGAAATGTTGCTATGGGAGGCATCTTAGTGAATTGAAAAGAGCATAGTAATATGAATCAGAAAACTATTTCTGTGTAAAGAATAAATTAGTTAACCTTTCTGGACCTCAGTTTCCTCATACGGGAAAACAAAGGGTTGAATTAGCTGATCTCTAAAGTCACTGCCAACCCTAGTATTCTATTTGTTTTCTTTATGCAAAGAGAATCACATTTGGGGGGCAGGGAGGGAGTAATTCTGTGAACACCAACTGTACAATTTATAGTTTTAGAAAGTTATTTGGGACACTTGAGAAATTAAGTGTCTTGCCTATTATCATATAGTCAAAATATGTAACTTATACCCTGGTCTTCCTGACTCCCAGGCTGGCTCTACACCAGGCCTCTTCTCATTATGGAATTGTACATGAAAATAAAAGACAATTATACTATATGTATGTGTGTATATGAATCATTCAATAAGCCTGTCATGTGCAACATACACACTCACACCTATCCACTCACATACATACATATATGTATACATGTAATGAACATATTAACTCAGGGTTAAAGAGATTAATTGACTATTTCAAGGTCACATGACTACTTATTAGCTAAGCTAAAACAACACACCTCTATTGGTTTATACACATGTATGTAACATGTTTTGAGGATAATAATAGAGCCTACTCACAGGGTTGTTGAAGGATCAAATAAGATAACAAAAATAAAGCACTTTGCAAAACTTAAGGTGGTATATAGGGAAGAAGAGAATCTGGAACTCAAAATTGTAAAAAGATGTTAAAAATTGTTTTTACATGTAATTGAATAAAATATTATTTTAAAAATCTCTTAAGGTAGTATATAAATGCTCGCTATTATTGAGGGTTCTGGACCTATGATTTCATCCTGTAAGGAAATCCTAGAATGGAAATCTCTTTCAACCAATTTAGATTGACAGCTGTGTAATCTATAGTCTCAGGGAGTTTGCTGAATGACAGAGAGATTATGACCTATTCACAATCATAATAAATGTCAGAGCTGATGTGTCAAAGGCACGACATGAACCCACATTTTCCTGAATCTGGTTATGGTCCTCTATTTACTACACCATGTATAATCTCCATTTATTCACACGCAAACATGAGCTAACCATGTCATGTGATGTCCAACTTCAACTGCAAATGATTTCAAAATGCTGAAGCAAAAACTATTTACCATGTTATTTCTATCCTATCATCAGAGTCAGAGAAAAAAATACACCCAAGCACACTCTTCACAGTAAGAATAGAGGGATAGTTTCTCAGATGATTGTCAATAGTTTTATTTCTTCTAAAAAAATGGTCATATGTGCTTGAAAAGGGAAGAATGTATGAATGACAGCACTATGTAATAATCCTAAAATGGAAGCTGAGTCAAATCATGAAGGACTTTAAATGCTAAACAAACCTCTTTTTCCAAGAGGTAACAGGAGGCCCTGGAACTTCTTGAGTAGAGTGGGATGGTCAAACCTGTACTTGAATAATATCAGTTTAATGCTTGTAGGGAGGATGGATTGGAGGAGGCAGACACTGGAGGCTGGGAGACTGAATAGAGAGCTATTGTAATAGTCTAGGACAGGGGTGGGGAGCCTGTGGCCTCAAGGTTGCATGTGGCCCTCTAGGTCCTCAAGCGCAGCCCTCTGACTGAAACCAAACTTCACAGAACAAATCCCTTTAATAAAAGGATTTGTTTTGTAAAACTGGTACTCAGTCAAAAGGCCACACCTAAGGACCTAGAAGGCTGCATGTGGCCTCAAGGCCTCAGGTTCTTCACCCCTGGTTTAGGAAAAGGGCGATGACTTCCTGAAAAAAAAGTTGGTAACTGTGTGAGTAGGGAAAAGACACAATATATTGTGGAATATGACTCAATAAGGCTTGACAAATGATTGGATTTGTAGGGCAGCATAGAGGAAAGAGTCAATAATGACTCCCAGGTTGGAAACCTAGGTGATTAAAAGGATGGAACTGATCTCAACAGAATCAGAGATGTCTGATGTAAAGATCTTCTCCATCCCATTTTCCCCTTCTAATTCTAGCTTTATTTATTTTGTTCATGAAAAAGCTTTAAAATTTTTATATGACCAAAGTTGCATATTTTGTCTTTTATAATCTCTTCTATCCCCTGTCTGGCAATTAAATCTTTCCCTATCCATGAGTTTGAAATGCATAATTGTACATTCTCATATCATTTTTTATGGTATGACTTTCTGTATTTAGATCATGCATTTGGAATATATTGTTGTGTATGTTGTAAGTTTGGGTTCTAAACTTATTTTGTCAAAAATGTTTTCCAGTTATTCCAGAAGTTCTTGTCTTTAAAAGACAGCTGGTAACATGGTAGATAGATTTCTGGGCCTAGAATTAGGAAAACCTGAGTTCAACTTCAGCCTCAGATATTTAGAAACTAGCAGTGTGACTTTTGGCAAGTCATTTAACCTCTGTTTGCCTCAGTTTCCTCAACTGTAAAATGGGGATAATAATAATACTGACTTTCAGGATTCTTGTAGGATCAAATGAGATAGTATTTGTAAAGAGTTTAGCCTGGCATACAGTAGGCATTTAAGAAATATTTGTTTCATTCCTTAAAGAATCTTATCCCCCTGCAACTTATGTTATTATATTTACCAAACACTAGACTTCTTTATGCATTTGCTACTAGGTCCACTATCCAATGTTTATAATTACATTTTTGTAAGAGATTGAGCTCTGACAATGACAGACTAGAGCAGTTAGGTGGCACAGTGGATAAAGTGCTGGGCCTGGAATCGGGAAAACTCATGTTCCTGAGTTCAAATCTGGCCTCAGACACATACTAGTTGAATGACCTGGAGAAAAATAAATTGGAGAAGTAAATGGCAAGCCATTCCAGTATCTTTACCAAGAAAACCCCAAATGGGGTCATGAAGAGTCAGACATTACTGAAAAATGATGGAACAAATGATAGACCTCCTTCATTTTTTTCCATTTCCTTTGATATTCTTAGTTTTGTTACTCCATATGAATTCCATTATTATTTTGTATCTTTCTATGAAATATGAATTTGTTGATTTGATTAGTCTAGTGTTAAATCTGTAAATTGATTTGGGAAGCAGTACTATTCTATAAACATGGCAGTGGTCTAACAGTGGATTTCGGTTCTAATCCTAATTTTTATCACTTACTATCTATATGATCTAATGCAAAAAGCTTCTCTTTGAGTCTAATTTCCTCCTCAGAACAATGAGAAGTTTCAACTAGTGGATCTCTGAGGTCTCTGGTAACTCTGAACTAATGCCCCTACAAATATGCTCTCTTCTTTATGCCAGCAAACATTGTTTTTAGTTATATTTATATAGATTCAACTTGGTAAGTCAACTCCCATATATTTTTGCCTTTTTTTTTTTGGTATTTAAGGAAATTTCTATCTCTATATTTTTCCTGGCTCATATAATAATACACAGAAATTCTAGTTATTGTTGTTTACTTATTTTGCATCCTAAAATTTAAATGAAGTTATTAGCCATGTAAATTAGTTTCAAAATCACTAATAATCAGAAAAATACAACTCAAAATCACTTCACACTCATCAAATTAGCAAAGATGGTTGGAAATAAGGGGAGGGCAATGTTGGTGAGGCCATGGAGACATATTAATTCATTGTTTGTGGACTTGTAACTTGGTCTTACATTCTAGAAAACATTCTGGAACTAGATAAGAAAAGTTACTAAGTTTTCTTTACCTTTGTTCCAGCAATCTCACAACTAGCCTAAAATCCCAAAAAGATCAGTAATAGGAATTAAGGACCCATATATTCCAAAACATTTTAGCCATGCTATTTTTAGTAGAAAAATTTTATTTTAAAAAAAAATTTATTTGCCCAACAAGTAGAAAATACATGCTTGACTAAAAGAGTACATGCAGGATTCTAGTTTCACTAAGGATCATTTAAAAGAACAATAAACACAATGACTACAATAACATAGGTAAAAATAACAGTAGCGGGCTACAAAATTTAGATTAAACACAATGGACAATGCTTATTCCAATGCATTAAAACATCATACATTTTTTTATTACTGCTTAAAACAAATCCGGTAAGCTACAAAGGAGAAACTGGCATGCCCTATTATCAAAATTACTCCATTAGGCTGTTTTGCTTAACTATTTGTGACAGGAAGGTACTATGTACTCTTGGTTGGAAAGTGACTAACATTGACATTAACCATATCAAGATAAAAATGTCCACTGAATTTAAGAAAATAACAACTAAGGTAAAAGATGTTTTGGGGAGAATTACTATTTAAAAACAACAGCAAGAAACAAGGATGTATGATGGGTTTAAATAAAAGAGAACATGCTCTGAACAATGACATATGTGAATAGTAGAGATTATTGAAGACAAATGATAGAAATGGAGGTAGGTGGTTAAGGTACTGAAAATTAGAAACAACCAATGAGTTATGAAAGTGACACATTATCCCCTCTGTTTAAATGGACAATAAGAAAATATCCGGCCTATTGGTGATGATCTTGCTATACTCTGGACAGGTCAAGAGTACATCTGCGGTGCACCATACTTTAGGAAGGTAACCAGTAGAGTATATCCAGAAGAAGGTGAAAAGAATGGATATGATAACACACAGGCATTAGCTGACAGAACTAGGGATACTTAATCTGAAGAAAATACAGGATTTGTGATACTCATTTTCAAGTATTTGAATGGTTTCCATGATTAATTTAACTTGTTCTGTTTTTCTCTAGGGGGAAGAACTTTTAACAATGTGTGGGAGCTACAAAGAGGCAGATCTATATTTGTTGTGAGAAAAAAAATGTGTCATCATCATCCCCAAAAGAAATCATTTTGTCCATCTACTCAACAGTCCACTAAACATTAAACATAAAAGGACAAGAATAGTACCAATCCTAGGCCTGGTTCTATCTGAAATCTTTCAAATATAAGAGGAGAAGAATGAAAGCATCATCATTATCATCATCTTCTTCCTCATTACTGATATTTGTTTACACCTGGATCAAGAGTAGGAAGCAACTAACATCCAAGAATGTAACCAAAAGGGGAAGAGATGACAAATAACCAGTCTACAAATATCAACACCAAGATATCCTTGAGAACTCAATAAATAAACTATGCTAGAATCAGAGCATTTTATAAACAAAATTGTCACCTATAAATTCCTGGACGTGATGTAGATCCACAAACATTTAAGAACACTATGTTTAATAGGTACCTTCATACTGAATGTGTTTAACTTTCAAACTTCACAGAACAAAATATAGAGACCTCATCAAATAAAATCAAATCCAGGAATAAATTGACATGATATCCTTCATCCAGTCTGCTACTGGAGTTCTTCCTCAGATGTCTTCAGTGAGTCTACAAAAGAGAAGCCTGTGTCCCCATACTTCCATTTTCTTACAAAAATTAATTATTTTTACCAACCTGCACATAGTTTGGCAAATATTAAAATTAATAGAATAATAGCATGAGTATTTCTATCATACATAAAGTGGAAGAGGAGGAAAAGAAAAAAAGAGGAGAAGGAGGAAAAGATGGAGGAGGAGAAAAGACAAGAAGAAGAAGAAGAAGAAAGAGAAAGAAAGAAAGAAGAAAGAAAGAAAGAAGAAAGAAAGGAAGGAAAGAAAGAAAGAAAGAAAGAAAGAAAGAAAGAAAGAAAGAAAGAA
>NW_020948645.1:0-9130 GCF_900497805.2 Vombatus ursinus
TTGCTTTTGTCTTCTCTGAGATCAGAATTGCTACCTCTGTTTTTTTTCTTAAGCTGAAATATAATATATTCTCCTCCACCCTTTTACTTTTACTCTGTGTGCATCTTTCTGCTTCAAAGATGTTTCTTGTAAACAACATATTGTAGGATTCTGGTTTTTAATCCACTCTGCTCTCTGCTTCCATTTTATGGAAGAGTTCATCCCATGTTTTTCTCTCTATCTTACTTCCCCCCACCATATATACTTCTTTTTCTCTCTTTTCACCCCATTCCTCCTCATCAGTGTTTTGCTTCTGACAACCACCTCCCTCAGTCTGCCAGTCCTTCATTTAGCTCCCCCTTTTCTTCTTTCCCTTCTTACTTCTGCACTCCTTCTATCATCACCCCCCTTCCCTTTTCTTTCCCTCTTTCTCTTCTACTTCCCTTTAGGACAAGATAAATTTTTATACTTAACAGAGTGTGTGTGTTAGTTCCTCTTTGAGCAAAATCTGATGACAGTAAGGTTCAAATAATGCTCATCCCCTCCTTTCTTTCCTTCTACTCTAATAGGTCTTTTGTGCCTCTTCATGTGATATAATTTACCCTATTCTGCCTCCCCCTTTCCTCTTCTTCCTGTACAATCCTTTTTTTTCACTTCTCATTTTTTTATATCATCACATCAAATTTAACTTATACCCACATTCTCTGTCTATGTATACCCCTTCTAACTGCCCTAACAGAGATACAGTTCTCAGGGTTTACAAGGATCATCTTCCCATGTTGGGATATAAACAGTTTAACCTTATTGAATAACATGTTTGTTTGTTTGTTTTTTTCTTTCTTATTTACCTTTTTATAATTCTCTTGAGTCTTGTATTTGAAGATCAAATTTTCTGTTCAGCTCTGACTTTTTCATCAGGAAAGTTTGAAAGTCCTCTTTTTTTCATTTATTGTTGATCTTTTCCCCTGAAAGATTGTGCTCAGTTTTGCTGGGTAGCTGATTCTTGGTTAAAATCCAAGTTCCTTTTCCTTCCAGAATATCATATTCCAAGTCCCTGGATATTTTAATGTAGAAGTTGTTAAGTCCTGTGTAAAACTGCTGTGGCTCCTTGATATTTCTACTGTTTCTTTCAGGCCACTTGAAGTATTTTCTATTTGACCTGATTAAGTCTGTAATTTGGCTACAATATTTCTTGGAGTTTCCATTTTGGTATCTTTTTCAGGTGGTGATTAGTGGATTCTTTCAATGACTATTTAACCCTCTGGTTCTAGGATATCAGGGTATATTTCTTAATGATTTTTTGAAAGATGCTGTCCAGGATCTTTTCTGGTTATGGCTTTCAGGTAGTCCAATAATCCTTGAATTATCTGTCCTCAATCTATTTTCCAGGTCAGTTGTTTTTCCAATTAGGTATCTTACATTTTCTTCTATTTTTTCATTCTTTTGATTTTGTTTGACTGATTCTTGATGTCTCATTGAGTCATTAGCTTCCACTTGCTGTATTATAATTTTTAAGGGATTACTTTCTTCAGTGAGCTTTTGTATCTTTTTTTACATTTGGACAATTCTACTTTTAAAGAATTTGCTCTCTTCAATAGATTTTTCCTCCAATTTGGCCAATTGTATTTTTTAAGGAATTTTTTTTCTTCAGCTGATTTTTCTCCTTCATTTTCCAAGCTGTTGACTCTTGCATACCTTTCATTTCTTTTCCCAAGTTTTCTTCTATGTCTCTTATTTAATTTTTTAAATTTCTTTTGAGCTTTTCCAAGAAGGCTCTTGGGGCTTGAAACCAGCTCATATTCCCATTTGACATTTCACATGTAGGCATTTTGACATTGTTGTCCTCTTTTGGGTTTGTGTGATCTTCCATGTCACCATAGTAGCTTTCTATGGTCAGTTCCTTGCTCAATTTTTGGCCTATTTCATGGGTTTTAAAATTGAGCTTTGCATGTGAGGTACAGAGAGCACTGTCCCAAGCTTATTATGCTGAGGGCCAGGGGCATAGTCACCGGCTTTCCTTACTGGGGTCTCAGGTGCTGGAATCTTGCCCACTGCTCTGGGGTTGCTTGGCCTTCTTACGCTTGTTGCCCTGGGGTCCATGGCCTGGCAATTTGCCTTCTGTACTGGGGCAGGAGGCCTGTTTTTCCACTAGCCTGCTGAGCCAGGAGAGAGAGGCCTCAGTTGCTGATCTGTACTTTGGCTAAGAGCCTCTCACTTGTTTTCTTGGAACTGGTCTGTGCTAGGCTGCAGTCCCCTTTCACCTAAGTGAGACAGACCTTTCTTGAAGTCCTTCTATATTATCTTAAGCTGGAAAATTGTTTTACCTTGTCTTTTTATGAGTCATGTCTCTCCAGAATCTGTTTAGAGTCTTGATTAAATGTTGTTTCCAAGGGAAACTGTGGAGAGCTCAGGTAACTTCCTGGTTTCTCTCTTCCATTTTGACTCCACCTCTGAGAAGGGAATATTAAAGGCCCCAGTTTTATAGCACTACTATCTATTTCCTTCTGTAGTTCACTTAACTTTTTTTTTAAAATTAGATGCTATAGTATTTGGTGTATATAGGTTTAGTATTTTTACAATTGATCCAAGGCAATACTTTCAAAAATTTTTATCATACTTGGGCAAGGTACATAGAACATACATGTACATATACACATACATACATATCTATATATACATTTTTATATGTATATGACAAGCCTGACTTTGTATATATTAAGAGAAGCCAAATCATTAATTGGAAAAACAAAGTTAGACCAATAATAACAGTCTGAACATATACTTTTGGTATGACAAAAAAATCAACATATGCAGAAAACAACCAAACAAAAACCTGTACAATATTAGTAAAATAAAAGACCCATTACCTCAATGCAGAAAGCTTAAAACTTTTTCATCAAAATGGAGGAAAAGAATGGATAATTATTCTCAGAGCATGCAGTAAACAGGTTAAAATTTATAGAAATTGATTTGGAACAAACAAACATGTCATAAAGCAGTAATAAAGACTGACAAAAGGCATATAATATTGAATTTATTGAATGTAGCTGAAAATATTTTTTCTCCAGAGCTTTTGTAATGGCTATGATTCAAGAATGGAATCAAAAGGCCCACATGAGTGACATGCATATAAATTCAGTCAGAATGTTTTGACAAAGTGGCATCAAACAAATGGCTAAATCATGCAGATTTGTTTGTTGAAATGGAGACATCTATGACAGCAAGTATAAGGCCATTGATAGCAGAAATTACAAAAAGGCTATTCTAAAGCAGCCCAGCATCATTGATCAACTCAGAATATGCATTAAAATGGTATGAACTCTGCAACATCTCACCTCAGATTACAAAACCTTGAAGATACTTAGCAAGACATGATCACATGACTAGAATTATACATCAGTTGTTAACTATTCTTTATAATTTAACAGATGATAAATCCCTATGCTACAAGCTTAAACCCCCAAATATGATTGAGAATTCAACAAAACCACAACTAGAGTATCATTACAAATAAAATTGTTACCCACAACTGTCTGAAAATAAATTGGTGCATTAAAACTATGAGTAGTATTTTAATAGTTGCTGCCAAAGCAAACAGTTTCTAGACTACATGGGCCAAAATCTTTCACAATAGAGACAAATCAGAAGAAGTTAAAACCACCTGAGAATATAATTGCATAATTATATGAGAACATAATTGTAAATTTATATAAATATTAACCCTGTTATACAATTTGCTACTGGAACTGTCCATAGAAAATTAACCTATCTCAAAACTCTTATTTAATTACATGAATTAGATGTTTTATCCACCTGCATGACACATCACAGAATGTTTAATATGAAAGAATAACATAAGAATAACGATTTGTCCTCACTATATGAACTCTATCACAGGAGATGGAAAGAATGAGATAAGTGATAATAATAATAATGATAATCTCTCACCTTGATATAGCAGGATTTACAAAGTGGTAAAATATTATTGAGTACATAAAATTCAGTATTACATGTTCAAACAGATCTGTGATCTTGTCCACCAGGTTGTTTAATTATGTAAAACATAACCCATCCATGCCTACCCATCCTGTGTGATTGTTTTTTCATGCCCTTCAATGAGTTAGCCACAGAGGTTCCATTCAGTATGCTAAATCAATCAATTTGAAAAGTATTTATTAAGCTTCTATTGTGTGTTACACATCATGCTAAGCTCTGTATACACAAATACAATAAATGAAACAATACCTGCTGTCAAGAAATTTAATTTTAATCAAAGAGAAAAAGAGGACATACATAAAGCATATACTAATAAATATAAAGACAGTAATTACAAAACAATTAAATACAATGCAGATTGAATGGAAGGCATTATTAGTTGAGAGAATCAGGAAAGACTTTATGCAGAGGTGTTGCTTTTACTGTGTCTTGAAAGGAAAGAGAGATTCTTTGAGATGAAGATGAGGCAAAATTGCATTCCAGAATCAGGATTGTCTGTTTAAAGAAAAAATAAAGTCCAGAGCTGGGGAATGGAGTATTTTGTGTAAGGAAAACAGAAGACCAGTTCAACTGATTAAAGAGTACTAGAATAGGAGCAATGCACCAGAATGCTGGAAAGGATAGATTTACTTAAAGTCATGAAGTTCTTTAAAAGCTAAACAGAGGAATTAGAAACTAGAGCCAAAGAAGTAAATGGAGTTCATTGACTAGGGGAGTAACATAGTCATATCTATGCTTAAGGAAAATCACTTTCTCAGCAATGTGGAGGATGGACCGAAATGGAAAACCAGTTAGCAGGCTATTGTCATAATATAGGCAAGAGCTGTTAAGGGCCTGAACTAAGGTGGTAACTGTGTGAGTGAAGCACAGTGGTTGGATGTGAGAGATAGGATGTGAGAGATATCGTTAGAGTAGAACTGACAGAATTTAGCAACTGAGTGATTGGTTGGGTTGAGACAGTTAGGAGTCCAAGATAATGCCAAGATTATGAATTAGGGATACTGGAAGAAAGTTGGCATCTTTGACAGAAATAATGACATGTGGAAGATGGAAGGACTTGAGGGAAAATATGTTAAGTTCAGTCTATAGCAATTACATTTCAAGGGACTGGATATATAGGATGAGGGAGAATGAAGAGTGAGTTGAGGTTAACACCAAGGTTTCACACCTAGGAGAATTAAGGGATGGAGGTGTCCTAGAGAGAAATAGGGGAGTATAGGGGAAAAGATAATGGATTCTATTTTGGACCCATTAAATTTGAAATATCTTTAAGACATTGAAATATCTTTAAGATGTCTGAAGGCTCTTTATTCCTCCTGACACTGAAAGGAAACCCCTGGAGCTTTTAGGCTGTCCAACTCTCATTTCTCTTCCTCTATGCATGACCAGACTATCTTGTTCTCTTATCATTTCCATCTCTTTCCTGATGATATCTTTTACTTTTGCCATCCACGAAACAAAGGTCACTGTTAATGACTCTTAATGACATAATGTATTGTCTTATCAGAAATAATTGGCATTTAACATGGGGCAGAATCTTATGAACAAATTTTTAATGATAGAATATGAGACTCTGATAATTAACTCAGAGTATTTGTATGAGTTAGATTTACCACTCCAGATCACAACATTTATGTGGTCAACTATAAGGATTGTTGCATAATTCTCTGTAACAATTACCCATTTTCAAATATTGTAGTATCATAGTTGCTCTTTGGAAGTATGTGTATTTTTATCTACCTGTTATTAAAGTTATAAGTATAAACTTTTAGTATGATTAAAATGTATGTTCACAAATTGTTTTCTGAATACATTATTATAGATGTGGGTTTTCTATAGTATTCATGCTAAAACAGTCACCAATTAAAGGAGCATCTTCAGGTTGAATGATGCTATCACTTAAAAGGAATGGTATGTACCTCTTAAAACATTATTACATTTAAGGGATTGATATTACAGAAAACAAGGTATAATTCTCTTTATATGTGGCATGTCAAAACAAAAAAAATAATCAGTGTGACAGAAGGTGAAATATTGAAAATATTAAATTTCTTTTTAGTTGTTACATAGGAAATCAATTGTGAATTAAGATTTCTCAATAGATGTTATGTAAATCAACAAATAAAGCATGTGACGGTCTTCCTTTACATGTGTATAGTTTTCATTTAGAGTAAAATGTCAACTCAAATCAAGGAGTACAATATAGGAAAACTAAGCATGTAAAGATGTATTTGGATAATTTCCATATTTTAAACCAGACCATATGTTAAAATATTTATTCCATATTTATGCACAAAAATGAACTGGGAGAAATGAAATTAAGAATGTAAAAATAGTGTACTGCAAGTTTGGGCAATATACAGCATTCCCTTACATAATTGAAAAAAGTTTTGAAAGTCACGAAGCAAACCCCCTATAAGCCTCTCCCATCTGGAAGGACCTTGTTCTTTTTTTTCCTAATCCAAATCCTAGGCATCCTTCTGAGTGCAGTGTTTGTGTGAAGCTTTCCCACACTATGTAAATGAGTTTCTTCATTCTCTGAACTCTTTGCCCTGATTAACAGGATCACTTACTTCAAAACGGATCATTTCTTCCATTCTAATATTTTTAACATGGTTGTTTTGTATCATTATTTTTTTTTCTTCTTGGCTTTTTCTCACCAACTACAGTTTAAGCTCCTCGATAAGAGGAATGATGTGATGCCTGAACTTTCTTTGTTTCCTTCACTGGCTGAATATAGGCCCTTGCATTTGGTTGGCAAGTAGTTACTAAGTCTTTTTTTTTTAATTAAAGAGACAGAATAATTTACGTAGCACAGTAAACTGTGTGTTGGATTTGGAATCAGGAAAATCTGAGTTTGAATCCTGACTCAGGCATGAGTTAACTGTGCGACAACAGGTAAATTGTTTAAACTCTCTCATACTTTGTACCTACTTTATATTATATTGCAAGAATCAGATGAGGTAATATGTTTAAAGTACTTTGTAAACTTTAAAGCAACATATAAAGTGCTAGCCATCATCATCATTTTAATCATTATTATCATCATCATCATGTTATGTAGATGTCATTTGAGGAACAGCAGTACTTGTTTATTATTTATGTGTAAAAGGCATAACAATTTTTGTTTGTTTGTTTGTTTGTTTTGGCATGGATGATAGAGATGCTAAGATAACTATTCTGTCCCTTTAAGGATTGTCTTCTCCAAGTAAAATACCATCAGTTTCTTCAAACCTAGCTCTCAGCAAATAGTCTAATTTCTAAGCCCTTGGCCCAGGTATTATCCCTAGATTTTGGCTAAAACATAAAAAAGAGAAGAAAAGTCCTGATTATAAAATGGAGAGTACAATGTCCTTACATCTGCAAAATATTTTTCCTGAAACCAAAACCTCCTAATTGACCTTTCTATTGTTTTATCATAATCATTGATACTTGTTATACATAATAGCACAGTAATATATCAATTTAATGTGTACCAAGAGTTTTTCTCACAATAACCCAATAAGGTCTAGAGTACAATTATTTTTATTTTCATTTTACAAGTGAGTAAACTGATGCACAGAGTGGTTAAATGACTTACCTATGGTCACATAGTGCAGAAGTATGAAAACCAGAGTCTCACGACTCCATGGACCCTCCTTGGACAACATCCTGTCTTTCCTAAAATTAATGCAAATCACTGTTTCAGACTTCAGCCTCAGTGAACAGAAAATGCCCCTTTCTTTAAAGGACCTGGCTTTTGTTTCAACCCTCAGGAATCTTAAAGGCATTGGGGAAACATGAATGACAATAAATAGCAATAATGTAAAGAAAACAGGATCTTAGATAAAGCTGCCCAGTGTTTTCTTCACAGATTAACAATGCCCGCCCAAGTTAGTATCTGTCTTGAGGCAGTTTAATATATAGCCAAGCAAATGAAATGCTTGACATAGTTGGGTTAAGAACTTTTACTGCTGTTCTGCAGACTATTCAAGTTACTGAAACCCTTTAACGTTGCATTAACAAACAACAACAGCAGCAAAAACTTCCCAAACTCTCTGAACACTTGCTTCAAAAAGGTTGATGTTAACTGTCATGTTGCTTTTGGGAGTTTTGATCAAAAAGAAGATGTCGCTGCTATCACAGCAAACATAGATAATGTTTAAAAGGCAGCTTCATTTTACTACCCTTAGGAACAGCACTACTTTTCATATAAATGATGTAAGTACATTAAAATTCTCTTAAACATAGCTGTGCATATATAGAATGAACAATACTTTAAAATCTCTCATTTTCCTCCCTTTTGAACAAATTACACTGATACCCTTGGTTTACACAAGTCATTTGATTATGGATGTACTTCATTTATCCTTCTACCCTATGTTCTCTCTAGTGAGTTTTACCTTATGACAAAGAAAAACAGTTAAATAAAACCAATTGATAACATTACACATGAAACATTCCTCAAGATTTGGTTCCCACCTCTCTGGTCACTTCTTTTGTAACTTTCTAGACATCTTCTTCAGATCCCCAGTTGTTCTGGAAATAAGAACCATGATTCAAATCAAATTTGTCATTGTTCTTGAATGGAGTATGCTCTCGGACAGACTACTCCACTAAGGCCCTATTCAGGATCCCTACAACTTTCCAGACCTAAGTTCTTCTTCCTTGCTTCCACTCTCCTATGCATATTTTTTCCCCTATTATGAATGTGAGTTACTTGAAGGAAGGGGCCATGTTTTGGTTTTTGGTATTTCTAACATTTAGCAAAGTACTTGGGGCATAGTAGATATTTAATGAGTACTTTTCAATTTATCTATTTTGTAGAGATACTTTGAACTCACTCTTCCAGTATATCCATCTCACACTACTAAGTTTGAGTCCCAGAAATAAGTTGGCCACATTGTCTCAAGCCCCCATCTGGTATGTTTTCTCCACTTATAATCACTAGTTACTAACACTCAGTTTCATTTAACCAATTAACATCAATTAGTTTTTAAAAATATTTTCAGTTTCAAATTCTCTTTGTCCCTTCACCACTTCTCCACCCATTGAGAAGGCATGAAATATGATACCTATTATACATATGAAGTCATGCAAAACATTAGGTTTCTTGCAATAAAGAAGTGAAGAAAGAAAGAAAGAAAGAAAGAAAGAAAGAAAGAAAGAAAGAAAG
>NW_020948646.1:0-9131 GCF_900497805.2 Vombatus ursinus
TTGCTTTTGTCTTCTCTGAGATCAGAATTGCTACCTCTGTTTTTTTTTCTTAAGCTGAAATATAATATATTCTCCTCCACCCTTTTACTTTTACTCTGTGTGCATCTTTCTGCTTCAAAGATGTTTCTTGTAAACAACATATTGTAGGATTCTGGTTTTTAATCCACTCTGCTCTCTGCTTCCATTTTATGGAAGAGTTCATCCCATGTTTTTCTCTCTATCTTACTTCCCCCCACCATATATACTTCTTTTTCTCTCTTTTCACCCCATTCCTCCTCATCAGTGTTTTGCTTCTGACAACCACCTCCCTCAGTCTGCCAGTCCTTCATTTAGCTCCCCCTTTTCTTCTTTCCCTTCTTACTTCTGCACTCCTTCTATCATCACCCCCCTTCCCTTTTCTTTCCCTCTTTCTCTTCTACTTCCCTTTAGGACAAGATAAATTTTTATACTTAACAGAGTGTGTGTGTTAGTTCCTCTTTGAGCAAAATCTGATGACAGTAAGGTTCAAATAATGCTCATCCCCTCCTTTCTTTCCTTCTACTCTAATAGGTCTTTTGTGCCTCTTCATGTGATATAATTTACCCTATTCTGCCTCCCCCTTTCCTCTTCTTCCTGTACAATCCTTTTTTTTCACTTCTCATTTTTTTATATCATCACATCAAATTTAACTTATACCCACATTCTCTGTCTATGTATACCCCTTCTAACTGCCCTAACAGAGATACAGTTCTCAGGGTTTACAAGGATCATCTTCCCATGTTGGGATATAAACAGTTTAACCTTATTGAATAACATGTTTGTTTGTTTGTTTTTTTCTTTCTTATTTACCTTTTTATAATTCTCTTGAGTCTTGTATTTGAAGATCAAATTTTCTGTTCAGCTCTGACTTTTTCATCAGGAAAGTTTGAAAGTCCTCTTTTTTTCATTTATTGTTGATCTTTTCCCCTGAAAGATTGTGCTCAGTTTTGCTGGGTAGCTGATTCTTGGTTAAAATCCAAGTTCCTTTTCCTTCCAGAATATCATATTCCAAGTCCCTGGATATTTTAATGTAGAAGTTGTTAAGTCCTGTGTAAAACTGCTGTGGCTCCTTGATATTTCTACTGTTTCTTTCAGGCCACTTGAAGTATTTTCTATTTGACCTGATTAAGTCTGTAATTTGGCTACAATATTTCTTGGAGTTTCCATTTTGGTATCTTTTTCAGGTGGTGATTAGTGGATTCTTTCAATGACTATTTAACCCTCTGGTTCTAGGATATCAGGGTATATTTCTTAATGATTTTTTGAAAGATGCTGTCCAGGATCTTTTCTGGTTATGGCTTTCAGGTAGTCCAATAATCCTTGAATTATCTGTCCTCAATCTATTTTCCAGGTCAGTTGTTTTTCCAATTAGGTATCTTACATTTTCTTCTATTTTTTCATTCTTTTGATTTTGTTTGACTGATTCTTGATGTCTCATTGAGTCATTAGCTTCCACTTGCTGTATTATAATTTTTAAGGGATTACTTTCTTCAGTGAGCTTTTGTATCTTTTTTTACATTTGGACAATTCTACTTTTAAAGAATTTGCTCTCTTCAATAGATTTTTCCTCCAATTTGGCCAATTGTATTTTTTAAGGAATTTTTTTTCTTCAGCTGATTTTTCTCCTTCATTTTCCAAGCTGTTGACTCTTGCATACCTTTCATTTCTTTTCCCAAGTTTTCTTCTATGTCTCTTATTTAATTTTTTAAATTTCTTTTGAGCTTTTCCAAGAAGGCTCTTGGGGCTTGAAACCAGCTCATATTCCCATTTGACATTTCACATGTAGGCATTTTGACATTGTTGTCCTCTTTTGGGTTTGTGTGATCTTCCATGTCACCATAGTAGCTTTCTATGGTCAGTTCCTTGCTCAATTTTTGGCCTATTTCATGGGTTTTAAAATTGAGCTTTGCATGTGAGGTACAGAGAGCACTGTCCCAAGCTTATTATGCTGAGGGCCAGGGGCATAGTCACCGGCTTTCCTTACTGGGGTCTCAGGTGCTGGAATCTTGCCCACTGCTCTGGGGTTGCTTGGCCTTCTTACGCTTGTTGCCCTGGGGTCCATGGCCTGGCAATTTGCCTTCTGTACTGGGGCAGGAGGCCTGTTTTTCCACTAGCCTGCTGAGCCAGGAGAGAGAGGCCTCAGTTGCTGATCTGTACTTTGGCTAAGAGCCTCTCACTTGTTTTCTTGGAACTGGTCTGTGCTAGGCTGCAGTCCCCTTTCACCTAAGTGAGACAGACCTTTCTTGAAGTCCTTCTATATTATCTTAAGCTGGAAAATTGTTTTACCTTGTCTTTTTATGAGTCATGTCTCTCCAGAATCTGTTTAGAGTCTTGATTAAATGTTGTTTCCAAGGGAAACTGTGGAGAGCTCAGGTAACTTCCTGGTTTCTCTCTTCCATTTTGACTCCACCTCTGAGAAGGGAATATTAAAGGCCCCAGTTTTATAGCACTACTATCTATTTCCTTCTGTAGTTCACTTAACTTTTTTTTTAAAATTAGATGCTATAGTATTTGGTGTATATAGGTTTAGTATTTTTACAATTGATCCAAGGCAATACTTTCAAAAATTTTTATCATACTTGGGCAAGGTACATAGAACATACATGTACATATACACATACATACATATCTATATATACATTTTTATATGTATATGACAAGCCTGACTTTGTATATATTAAGAGAAGCCAAATCATTAATTGGAAAAACAAAGTTAGACCAATAATAACAGTCTGAACATATACTTTTGGTATGACAAAAAAATCAACATATGCAGAAAACAACCAAACAAAAACCTGTACAATATTAGTAAAATAAAAGACCCATTACCTCAATGCAGAAAGCTTAAAACTTTTTCATCAAAATGGAGGAAAAGAATGGATAATTATTCTCAGAGCATGCAGTAAACAGGTTAAAATTTATAGAAATTGATTTGGAACAAACAAACATGTCATAAAGCAGTAATAAAGACTGACAAAAGGCATATAATATTGAATTTATTGAATGTAGCTGAAAATATTTTTTCTCCAGAGCTTTTGTAATGGCTATGATTCAAGAATGGAATCAAAAGGCCCACATGAGTGACATGCATATAAATTCAGTCAGAATGTTTTGACAAAGTGGCATCAAACAAATGGCTAAATCATGCAGATTTGTTTGTTGAAATGGAGACATCTATGACAGCAAGTATAAGGCCATTGATAGCAGAAATTACAAAAAGGCTATTCTAAAGCAGCCCAGCATCATTGATCAACTCAGAATATGCATTAAAATGGTATGAACTCTGCAACATCTCACCTCAGATTACAAAACCTTGAAGATACTTAGCAAGACATGATCACATGACTAGAATTATACATCAGTTGTTAACTATTCTTTATAATTTAACAGATGATAAATCCCTATGCTACAAGCTTAAACCCCCAAATATGATTGAGAATTCAACAAAACCACAACTAGAGTATCATTACAAATAAAATTGTTACCCACAACTGTCTGAAAATAAATTGGTGCATTAAAACTATGAGTAGTATTTTAATAGTTGCTGCCAAAGCAAACAGTTTCTAGACTACATGGGCCAAAATCTTTCACAATAGAGACAAATCAGAAGAAGTTAAAACCACCTGAGAATATAATTGCATAATTATATGAGAACATAATTGTAAATTTATATAAATATTAACCCTGTTATACAATTTGCTACTGGAACTGTCCATAGAAAATTAACCTATCTCAAAACTCTTATTTAATTACATGAATTAGATGTTTTATCCACCTGCATGACACATCACAGAATGTTTAATATGAAAGAATAACATAAGAATAACGATTTGTCCTCACTATATGAACTCTATCACAGGAGATGGAAAGAATGAGATAAGTGATAATAATAATAATGATAATCTCTCACCTTGATATAGCAGGATTTACAAAGTGGTAAAATATTATTGAGTACATAAAATTCAGTATTACATGTTCAAACAGATCTGTGATCTTGTCCACCAGGTTGTTTAATTATGTAAAACATAACCCATCCATGCCTACCCATCCTGTGTGATTGTTTTTTCATGCCCTTCAATGAGTTAGCCACAGAGGTTCCATTCAGTATGCTAAATCAATCAATTTGAAAAGTATTTATTAAGCTTCTATTGTGTGTTACACATCATGCTAAGCTCTGTATACACAAATACAATAAATGAAACAATACCTGCTGTCAAGAAATTTAATTTTAATCAAAGAGAAAAAGAGGACATACATAAAGCATATACTAATAAATATAAAGACAGTAATTACAAAACAATTAAATACAATGCAGATTGAATGGAAGGCATTATTAGTTGAGAGAATCAGGAAAGACTTTATGCAGAGGTGTTGCTTTTACTGTGTCTTGAAAGGAAAGAGAGATTCTTTGAGATGAAGATGAGGCAAAATTGCATTCCAGAATCAGGATTGTCTGTTTAAAGAAAAAATAAAGTCCAGAGCTGGGGAATGGAGTATTTTGTGTAAGGAAAACAGAAGACCAGTTCAACTGATTAAAGAGTACTAGAATAGGAGCAATGCACCAGAATGCTGGAAAGGATAGATTTACTTAAAGTCATGAAGTTCTTTAAAAGCTAAACAGAGGAATTAGAAACTAGAGCCAAAGAAGTAAATGGAGTTCATTGACTAGGGGAGTAACATAGTCATATCTATGCTTAAGGAAAATCACTTTCTCAGCAATGTGGAGGATGGACCGAAATGGAAAACCAGTTAGCAGGCTATTGTCATAATATAGGCAAGAGCTGTTAAGGGCCTGAACTAAGGTGGTAACTGTGTGAGTGAAGCACAGTGGTTGGATGTGAGAGATAGGATGTGAGAGATATCGTTAGAGTAGAACTGACAGAATTTAGCAACTGAGTGATTGGTTGGGTTGAGACAGTTAGGAGTCCAAGATAATGCCAAGATTATGAATTAGGGATACTGGAAGAAAGTTGGCATCTTTGACAGAAATAATGACATGTGGAAGATGGAAGGACTTGAGGGAAAATATGTTAAGTTCAGTCTATAGCAATTACATTTCAAGGGACTGGATATATAGGATGAGGGAGAATGAAGAGTGAGTTGAGGTTAACACCAAGGTTTCACACCTAGGAGAATTAAGGGATGGAGGTGTCCTAGAGAGAAATAGGGGAGTATAGGGGAAAAGATAATGGATTCTATTTTGGACCCATTAAATTTGAAATATCTTTAAGACATTGAAATATCTTTAAGATGTCTGAAGGCTCTTTATTCCTCCTGACACTGAAAGGAAACCCCTGGAGCTTTTAGGCTGTCCAACTCTCATTTCTCTTCCTCTATGCATGACCAGACTATCTTGTTCTCTTATCATTTCCATCTCTTTCCTGATGATATCTTTTACTTTTGCCATCCACGAAACAAAGGTCACTGTTAATGACTCTTAATGACATAATGTATTGTCTTATCAGAAATAATTGGCATTTAACATGGGGCAGAATCTTATGAACAAATTTTTAATGATAGAATATGAGACTCTGATAATTAACTCAGAGTATTTGTATGAGTTAGATTTACCACTCCAGATCACAACATTTATGTGGTCAACTATAAGGATTGTTGCATAATTCTCTGTAACAATTACCCATTTTCAAATATTGTAGTATCATAGTTGCTCTTTGGAAGTATGTGTATTTTTATCTACCTGTTATTAAAGTTATAAGTATAAACTTTTAGTATGATTAAAATGTATGTTCACAAATTGTTTTCTGAATACATTATTATAGATGTGGGTTTTCTATAGTATTCATGCTAAAACAGTCACCAATTAAAGGAGCATCTTCAGGTTGAATGATGCTATCACTTAAAAGGAATGGTATGTACCTCTTAAAACATTATTACATTTAAGGGATTGATATTACAGAAAACAAGGTATAATTCTCTTTATATGTGGCATGTCAAAACAAAAAAAATAATCAGTGTGACAGAAGGTGAAATATTGAAAATATTAAATTTCTTTTTAGTTGTTACATAGGAAATCAATTGTGAATTAAGATTTCTCAATAGATGTTATGTAAATCAACAAATAAAGCATGTGACGGTCTTCCTTTACATGTGTATAGTTTTCATTTAGAGTAAAATGTCAACTCAAATCAAGGAGTACAATATAGGAAAACTAAGCATGTAAAGATGTATTTGGATAATTTCCATATTTTAAACCAGACCATATGTTAAAATATTTATTCCATATTTATGCACAAAAATGAACTGGGAGAAATGAAATTAAGAATGTAAAAATAGTGTACTGCAAGTTTGGGCAATATACAGCATTCCCTTACATAATTGAAAAAAGTTTTGAAAGTCACGAAGCAAACCCCCTATAAGCCTCTCCCATCTGGAAGGACCTTGTTCTTTTTTTTCCTAATCCAAATCCTAGGCATCCTTCTGAGTGCAGTGTTTGTGTGAAGCTTTCCCACACTATGTAAATGAGTTTCTTCATTCTCTGAACTCTTTGCCCTGATTAACAGGATCACTTACTTCAAAACGGATCATTTCTTCCATTCTAATATTTTTAACATGGTTGTTTTGTATCATTATTTTTTTTTCTTCTTGGCTTTTTCTCACCAACTACAGTTTAAGCTCCTCGATAAGAGGAATGATGTGATGCCTGAACTTTCTTTGTTTCCTTCACTGGCTGAATATAGGCCCTTGCATTTGGTTGGCAAGTAGTTACTAAGTCTTTTTTTTTTAATTAAAGAGACAGAATAATTTACGTAGCACAGTAAACTGTGTGTTGGATTTGGAATCAGGAAAATCTGAGTTTGAATCCTGACTCAGGCATGAGTTAACTGTGCGACAACAGGTAAATTGTTTAAACTCTCTCATACTTTGTACCTACTTTATATTATATTGCAAGAATCAGATGAGGTAATATGTTTAAAGTACTTTGTAAACTTTAAAGCAACATATAAAGTGCTAGCCATCATCATCATTTTAATCATTATTATCATCATCATCATGTTATGTAGATGTCATTTGAGGAACAGCAGTACTTGTTTATTATTTATGTGTAAAAGGCATAACAATTTTTGTTTGTTTGTTTGTTTGTTTTGGCATGGATGATAGAGATGCTAAGATAACTATTCTGTCCCTTTAAGGATTGTCTTCTCCAAGTAAAATACCATCAGTTTCTTCAAACCTAGCTCTCAGCAAATAGTCTAATTTCTAAGCCCTTGGCCCAGGTATTATCCCTAGATTTTGGCTAAAACATAAAAAAGAGAAGAAAAGTCCTGATTATAAAATGGAGAGTACAATGTCCTTACATCTGCAAAATATTTTTCCTGAAACCAAAACCTCCTAATTGACCTTTCTATTGTTTTATCATAATCATTGATACTTGTTATACATAATAGCACAGTAATATATCAATTTAATGTGTACCAAGAGTTTTTCTCACAATAACCCAATAAGGTCTAGAGTACAATTATTTTTATTTTCATTTTACAGGTGAGTAAACTGATGCACAGAGTGGTTAAATGACTTACCTATGGTCACATAGTGCAGAAGTATGAAAACCAGAGTCTCACGACTCCATGGACCCTCCTTGGACAACATCCTGTCTTTCCTAAAATTAATGCAAATCACTGTTTCAGACTTCAGCCTCAGTGAACAGAAAATGCCCCTTTCTTTAAAGGACCTGGCTTTTGTTTCAACCCTCAGGAATCTTAAAGGCATTGGGGAAACATGAATGACAATAAATAGCAATAATGTAAAGAAAACAGGATCTTAGATAAAGCTGCCCAGTGTTTTCTTCACAGATTAACAATGCCCGCCCAAGTTAGTATCTGTCTTGAGGCAGTTTAATATATAGCCAAGCAAATGAAATGCTTGACATAGTTGGGTTAAGAACTTTTACTGCTGTTCTGCAGACTATTCAAGTTACTGAAACCCTTTAACGTTGCATTAACAAACAACAACAGCAGCAAAAACTTCCCAAACTCTCTGAACACTTGCTTCAAAAAGGTTGATGTTAACTGTCATGTTGCTTTTGGGAGTTTTGATCAAAAAGAAGATGTCGCTGCTATCACAGCAAACATAGATAATGTTTAAAAGGCAGCTTCATTTTACTACCCTTAGGAACAGCACTACTTTTCATATAAATGATGTAAGTACATTAAAATTCTCTTAAACATAGCTGTGCATATATAGAATGAACAATACTTTAAAATCTCTCATTTTCCTCCCTTTTGAACAAATTACACTGATACCCTTGGTTTACACAAGTCATTTGATTATGGATGTACTTCATTTATCCTTCTACCCTATGTTCTCTCTAGTGAGTTTTACCTTATGACAAAGAAAAACAGTTAAATAAAACCAATTGATAACATTACACATGAAACATTCCTCAAGATTTGGTTCCCACCTCTCTGGTCACTTCTTTTGTAACTTTCTAGACATCTTCTTCAGATCCCCAGTTGTTCTGGAAATAAGAACCATGATTCAAATCAAATTTGTCATTGTTCTTGAATGGAGTATGCTCTCGGACAGACTACTCCACTAAGGCCCTATTCAGGATCCCTACAACTTTCCAGACCTAAGTTCTTCTTCCTTGCTTCCACTCTCCTATGCATATTTTTTCCCCTATTATGAATGTGAGTTACTTGAAGGAAGGGGCCATGTTTTGGTTTTTGGTATTTCTAACATTTAGCAAAGTACTTGGGGCATAGTAGATATTTAATGAGTACTTTTCAATTTATCTATTTTGTAGAGATACTTTGAACTCACTCTTCCAGTATATCCATCTCACACTACTAAGTTTGAGTCCCAGAAATAAGTTGGCCACATTGTCTCAAGCCCCCATCTGGTATGTTTTCTCCACTTATAATCACTAGTTACTAACACTCAGTTTCATTTAACCAATTAACATCAATTAGTTTTTAAAAATATTTTCAGTTTCAAATTCTCTTTGTCCCTTCACCACTTCTCCACCCATTGAGAAGGCATGAAATATGATACCTATTATACATATGAAGTCATGCAAAACATTAGGTTTCTTGCAATAAAGAAGTGAAGAAAGAAAGAAAGAAAGAAAGAAAGAAAGAAAGAAAGAAAGAAAG
>NW_020948647.1:0-22479 GCF_900497805.2 Vombatus ursinus
AAGAAAGAAAGAAAGAAAGAAAGAAAGAAAGAAAGAAAGAAAGAAAGGAAGGAAGGAAGGAAGGAAGGAAGGAAGGAAGAAAGGAAGAAAGAAAGAAAGAAAAATTGGAGAAAAAGGGTGGGTCCTCTATCCACTATGTGATACTTCTCAAGATCAGAGGAATGACCTTTAATTAGTTATGTTCAAAGTTGTTTTTTTGACCTTGGCTACTTTGGCTTGACTAATATGTAATTAAATGGTCTACCTTTAGGCACAAAATGGTAGATAAATCCCCAAGTTTCACAGAGAATTCTAGCTTTTTGGAATTTTTATTAAGAATATAAAATATGAGAACATTTATGTTCTCAAATATCAAAACATCAAAACAATTAATTACCACGGATTTCTATGCAGGGCTTATAAATGAAGACAGATATTTCTTTTTTTTCTTTTTTATTAATTTATTTTGATTTATCAACAATCATTTCCATAAGCTTTTGAGTTTTAAATTTTTCTCCTCCTTCCTCCCTAAGACAGCACGTGATCTGATATAGGTTATACATATACATTCCTATTAAACATACATTCACATTAGTCATGTTGTAAGGAAGAATTAGAACCAGCAGGAGGAACTACCAGAAAGAGGAAACAAAACAAAACAGAAGAAAAAAATAACAAATAGTATGCTTTAATCTGCATTCAAACTCCATAGTTCTTTCTTTGGATGTGGATAGCATTTTCCATCACGAGACCTTTGGAGATGTCTGAGATACTTGCATTGCTGAGAAGGGCTAAGTCTATCAATGTTAGTCATCACACAATGTGGCTGTTACTGTGCACAATGTTCTCTTGGTTCTGCTCACTTTGCTTAGCAACAAAAAACAGGTATTTCTTAGTGAACCTTATAGATATCCCTTTTACTGGTCACTGGATAGCAACAAATGTGTCAGTACAGTTTAGTTTAGTGCAAGCCTTCGAACTCAGACTAAAGACCATGCCCTAGAAGATTTAACCTTTTCAGTGGGCCTCCTGTCATGGAGCTCTACTATTCCCATTACTAAACATCTCAGATTATTTACACATATGGTAAACTCCAGACATGGTTCACTAAAATCCCTCGTCATCTTTTTGACAAGAACTTTGTTTCCATGGGCATATCTTTCAACTTCCTACATTCTCCTTCCATTTCTAGAGCTATGATCAAATTAGCATGGTCATTTGCTACTGGAAATGATGTGGTGATCTAGACTCCTCTGGTTACATTCACCATTTTTGGTAATTTTCAAAACCAAAATTCCTCTTCTAGACACCCTCCCCTCATAGTATTGCTTTCTTCATTAAAATGCAAGCTCCCTGAGGGTGGGGATTGTCTCATTTTTATATTTGCATCCCCATGGCTTAGCATAATTCATATCACATATTGAGTACTTAATAAATGTTTTTTCTTCCTTCCTTCCTTCCTTCCTTCCTTCCTTCCTTCCTTCCTTCCTTCTTTCCTTCCTTCCTTCTGTTAATAGGATTTTTACTGAGCCAGTCTTTAACCTGAGAAGGCTCAGAGCCACACAAAGTAGGCCTAGAAATGAGACTGCCAGTAATCAAGTAATTTAATTAATCAATGTCAGAGGGAGGAATGTTCTTTTTGCTGAAGTAAAAGTACAGGTTATATATTTGAATCACAACTGGGGAAGGAGCGAGGAAAGTGGACTACAAACAATCATTTAGTGATTTCCCACAAGAGAACTATAAGTCCCACAATACAATTATTCTGGAGTCAAGTCTTTGGGGACTGTGACCACCTCCCCTAAAGTACAAAACTAGAGTTCTGTGATGGGAACAGGTCTTTCAATCTTTTATTTACTCCACTTAAGTGATTGTGAGCCTTGTCAGTTTTGATTAATCAGTTCAAGCTTCATTGTGAGCTCTGACTCCCAAGCCAAGTCGAGAAAACCAAATTATTGGTATATTCATTACATATATCATATTGATTAACATGAAAGTTATAAATTATATTCTCAATTCCTTCCTTCCTTCCTTCCTTCCTTCCTTCCTTCCTTCCTTCCTTCCTCCCTTCCTTCCTTCCTTCCTTCTTTCCTTCCCTCCCTCCTTCCCTCCTTTCTTTCATTGAATTGAACTTGCACAAAGAACCAATTATATTTATTTGTGAAAGTCAATGGAAGCCACTCCAATCTGAGTAAAGCAAGTGAATGTTACGTGAATCCAAACTGTAGTATTGTTGAGGGGAGGGGTGGATATAATGACCTCAATAGTCTTCCCACCCCACTAAATGTTTAAGCATTGGGGAAACACAGAACTCCAGAGTCATCCTGTCAAATTAAGACCAGCGGTAAAAACTGAAAGCCTTTTTATTAATGTACAGGATATTGAATATCAGCTAACCTCTAATTTCTGAGGTGTAGTTCCTCTTGTATTAACATGAATCAGCAATAGTTTCTAAGTCCAGTCACTTTTATTTTTCTCAGTGCTTGGTCTTGCTTAACCCAGATAAGAAACCTATAAAAACCCACCAGATTTTTCAATTTTGGGGAGACAATTCTACCTGAGTTCCAGAAATAGGTCACTACTTCCACGATTATCCTTGACATTACTTTTATTTAAAATTTTTGTTATGCCGCCTCAATAGTTCTGGCTTACTGTAATATGTTGCTGTGTGCTCTGTTTCTTCGTAGGAATAATTGCTGTTCTAAATCTTACTAAATTTCTATTTAGACAGAGGTAAACTCTTGTTTGGAATTTTCCCAAGACTTTTGTGGCTAAGTCCTTAAGGCCAGCTTTGAAGTAATACAGAGAGAAGGCTCGCTACCCTTGGTGAAGTCCTAGATTTGAAGTTTCCAACCTCACTCATCAAAAAAGCTTCTACCACTTAGGTGTCAGTGGTGGGACTTGAAGCATACAGTGCCTGAATACATGTTCATTGACTAGTCTGTGATAAATCAGATGTTAACAAATCTCTTTTTCACATCTTTGTAATAGTCTAGACCAAAGTGAATCAAGTATATACCCTGCATTCTCTGAAATAACTTCAGGAGCTGGGGAAATGAACTGAGGTAAAGGAGAACTGGTATCTATGTAATGATCATCAGCAATCTTGCATTATACTGTGAACCTGACCAAGAGGCTTGGATATTTAATTATTTGTTGGATAGTAGGAAAAGACAACAACAACAACAACAATGGACTTTTACTATTGTTTAAAGTCATTGGTTTCAACCTAACTTCACTAAAAATAGCAATACCTTTTCTTTTTCTTCTTACATAGAATAGCACCTCTGCACTGAATAGTAAAGGGAAAAATGCCCCAGGGTAGTCCTTTTAGTCTTATAATTACCACATAGGATTCAATAGTCTTGTTATGTCATCAATCACAATCCACCTACTATATGTAGCTGGGCCTGGACCAACTGACAAGATCACATGTCTTATCCCGTCCAATATCCATCCTAGCTATTTTGGCATCTGGAGTGGTCCATTCCACTTCCTGCCCAACCCCTACCACCCCACAACCTCCTTCCAACTCTGCCTCTTCCTGAAAAGGTTGTATCAATTGAGTATCCTAAGGATTAATTTATTGTTTCTGTGACTCAGACATTCACTTCTTTGGCCATCACTCTAATATGCGTGTGTGTATGTGATGTGTGTGTCTGTGTGCATGTGTGTGTGTGTGTATAATACAAACATATTTGAGTATATATGTATATATATGTGTATACATATATATATGTATATATATGTGTATACATATATATATATGTATTTAGAAAAAAATCTCATTTTTGTATTTGTATTCCTAGAGCTTAGTACAATAAGTACCTGGAACTTATCAAGAGCTTAATAAATGCTTTCATTTATTCATTCAACCATTCATTCACACACTATCTCATTTAATCCATCCAATAACCTTATAAGTTAAACTGTGGAAGCATTGCTATCCTCATTTGATACAGGAAAAAATCAAGTCTCAGAAAATAACCACACAATTAATAAGGTCTGAACCCAGACCTTCTGCTTTAATCCTGTATCATTGTTAATTATTTTCTGAGGTAAAACTGAGGGTAGGAAAATTTTCCATTCACTTAGCTTAAATTATTCTGGGAGCAAAACAATAAACAGTTCTGAATATTTTGTTGATGGAATCCATGATTTTAATGCCATTAAAATAGAAAAAAAACTGTTGTGATCACTTGAAATATGTAATTGTTGTTACATATAAATATAATTTTGCCACTCTGATATACTTTTAGCTATTTGAACTGCTTTTTAAAGGAATAAAGGTGTGTCTATGTTTCTTGGCAAGGTGCATAGGGATATATATTTAAATTTTGCCTAGGGCTCATAAAATAATATTTTACCTTGCTTGGCTCAACTCATTATCTTCCTAAACCCCTCTCATCTAGGCATTATGAGCTTATTTCCCTTTCCTATTAGGTCTTAAATACTCCTATCTTTCATTCTTTAGGTTGTTCATATCATCTCTTCCTGGTTTTCTGCATCATATTCCCCACATATCCAACAGTTTTCAAATTCTGTTTCTGTCTATGCAAAATTTTTTTTTCAAATCTGATTTCTTCTCTCTCCTCATACAGCCAACACTCTGTCTGCTCTCTTTAATTTATTGCACATAGTCAATTTTTAGATCTTTCCCTTCCCCCCCCATTTTAATGGTATCTGTCCTGTCTACTTTCTCTCCAATCATACATCCACCATTCTAGTTCAGGTCCCTATCACCTCTCATTTAAACTACTGTACCAGCCTCCTAACTAGTTCCCTTCCTCAGGTCTATCCCCAATCAAATCTGTCCTCCATATAGCCACCAACCTGATATTTCTCAAGTTCAGGTCTGATCATGACTCCCCTCTTCAATGAAACCTAGTGGGTTTATATTGCTTCTTGATTCATATACAAACTTCTTAGTTTAGCATTTGAAGAACACCATAAAGTGACTCTAGTCCACTTTTTGGTTTTATTATATGTTATTGCCCTGCCTACATTCTATCATTCAGTAAAATTGGCCTTGCTCTTTCTCACTCATGAGTTTTTATCTTCCATTTCCATGCCTTAGCACTGGCTGGCTCTCATGTCTGGAATGCAATGCCTCCTCATTCTTCCTCTTAGAAACTATTTCCTTCTATACTCAGCTAAAATATCACTTTTTACATGAAGTGTTTCTGAATTACTTCACTTTCTAGTGTCTCCCCCAACCCCTGAAGGAAATTACTCCATATTTATTTTATATATTATATACATATATATATATACACATATATACACATACACATATATATATACATTATATATCTGATGTGATATCTACCTATAGATGCATATGTATGTATGTATCATATACATATTTTGAATATATATTAGACTCACATACACATGTGAGATTCTTGAAAGCAGGGAGTATTATTATTATTTTTTACCTTTCTTTGTATTCTCAGTTTTTAATACAATGCTTGGCATATAGTAGGTGGTTAATAAATGCTTATTGTCTTTACTGCTTATATGTGTAGATTTTGTCTCTTCTAATAAATGGTGAGTTCCTTCAAGAAAGGTATTGTTTCATTTTTTGTCTTTGTCTCTCCAGTGCCCAGCACCATGACTGACATCTAATGAGTATTTAATAAATACTTTCATTCATGTATTTAGTCATTCAATCAGTCACTCATTTATGTAACCTATAGTAAGATTCTAATAAATGACTGTTGATTGTCTAAAGTTTCATTTTGGATTTGTGGAAAACAAACTCACTTCAGTACATTAGTTCATTCTATTTTATTCAGTTATGCAAAATTCCACTGTCAAAAATACATTTATTGAACTTTCCTAGCTGGATAACACTCTCTTGGCCATTGATGTTTGTCCCTCATATGTATACTTAGATATTAAAAAACTAATTCTGTTGTCTAGGGAAAAATCTTTAAAGTACAGAGTAATTCTGATTACTGTGGAAAGAACTTAATCTCCTGGGGATTTGAGGCCCATTTTTCTTCTTTCACTTTTCTCTGGGGAAGTATTCTATGTAGTGTTCCTTAGGAGTTTGAATTTGAAATGACCAATATGAAAGTGAAACTTAAGAAGTGAGTCATACAAATTTGCTTTAACAACAACCATTGAAAGGCAAGTTAAATGGATTTTCAGATTTTAGCTGTCCTATATTTTTTTGTAATCTTTTAATGAGGATATTGTGGTTATTACATTGAATTTGCCTAGATTACATTTTATGGCTGTATCTTCTAAATTAAAGCATGAATTACAATTTATGGATATTACTGTTACATATTTTAAAGATTAAAAATACTCCCTAAGAGACAATTTTGTAGCAAGCAACCCATACAAGGTCACCTATGAAGGAATATGGAACATTAAAAACACAAATTCATACTTACATATTCTCTTCCCCACTCTAATCCCTAGCATACACACACACACACACACACACACACACAAACACACTCACAAACTATTTGAAAATAATAAATGATCATCTGTCATCAGCAGACAGTCCTCAAGAATTGGAACAATTTTACACCCTTATCTATGAATTTCATTTCTTTTTTATTAAAACTCTGATAATTTCCCTATTGCTAATGGAAGCAATGAGAGCAAAGTGCAAGGTTTCTAAAAATGAATCCTTAAAAAAGTCAGAGTTCTCTGTTAAGAAGATACTGACTCATTTTCTTTGAATTTTTTATGTTATCAAGAAAATTAAAAATGTAATAGTGTAAAAAAGCAATATTGTCTATTCACTGTTCTCCTTTTTCCTCATTAGTTACTACTGCAACAATGCAAATAAACCCATGAACGATCTATAATTTTGTCTTGGGAATGATATCCATTTATGTCAACCCTGGCACTAAAGCAGATCTCAGCTGGGAGATAAATTTTAGGGAATATTGTGAAGGGTATAGAGATGAAATGACTCTTCTGATGTAACATGCTATTATACATTACACATATTGCTACACATATTCAAATTAAAATATGGTTTCCATTTGATCAAAATAACTTTTTTTTAAAAACTATAATATACCTATGAATTTTCAGGTGCACAATAGGATATCCACCATTGTTATCCCTAGTTGGCATTGTTTTCAACTTCAATGCGGTAGTTAAGTGGTATGATGGAGAGAATGTTAGGTCTGGAGTCAGGAAGATTTGATTTCAAATCTATCCTCAGACTCTTACTAGCTGTGTGACTCTGGGCAATAAATTTAAGCACTATCTGCTCAGTTTCCTCAACTGTAATTGAGGGATAATAACTATAAAATGGGGATAATAATAGTACCTACTTCCCATGGTTGTTATAATGATAAAGTACTTATTACAGGGTCTGATGCACAGTGGGTATTTAATAAATGTTTCCTACCTTCATTCTTTTTTTTTCTTCTTTCCTTTTTTATTTCTTCCTTTCCTCCTACTTTCCTTCTTTCCTTCTTCCCATTAACCCTCTTTCTCTTCCTCCCTCTTTTCCTTCCCTTCCTTCCTTCCTTTCTTCCTACCTGCCTGCCTGTCTATGCCACTCCCCTACTCAATAAACTCTAATGGTGTCCCATGACCTATAGGATGAAATATAAACTCCACTGGCATCTCAACCAATGGTACCTTTCCAGCCTTATTACACATTACTCCCTTTGATAGAAGCAACCTAAAAAAAGAACCTTTGCTATAATTGCTAGTATAGTTCCTTCCCTTCTCAAATAAATAGGAAAGTTACCCTTAAGACTTGATTAATACAGGAGACTAGGGTTTCTGCTGTCGGTACAACTTCCTCATTACCTAAGTGCAAAAGCTATGCATGAGGAGTCAGGGGCTTCTCCATCAGAGTTGACACACAGGCTGACTGCTGTATCATCATGGCAAATAAGCCCAAATGAATCAAAACTATATCATTGTCGATTATCCTTATCATGTTATTAACAAATTAGCTTGCCTTTTAAAAATATGGTCTATGAGCTTCCCATTTCTTTCTAATCCCAAACCTGAACCACAAGACCACTCTGAGTCAGTCCTGACCAAAAACTTTTGGTATCAATTGGTAAAACTTGAGCCAAATGTCCTAATGTCTGACTTTGTGGTTGAAGTGGGTTACCCACATGAAATCAATTTGAAATCAACTATCCGTGGTCAGTCAGACCATTTAATCATTAGAGCAAATGTAATTAGTGACAAATTGAAATGGGAAAAATGACCTTTTGTTTCATCTTGAGAAAATTCAGGATATTGATACATACAAAAATATTTAATAATGTACCAATATGTCTAATATACTGAATAAAAAATACTCTGGTTTAAACAATGTCCATAACTAAGATGGGCCTTCCATGACCTTCGGTATTAGAAACAATAGATGAAGGGATTTTCACTTAAAAATAAATAAAACAAAACCAAAGAACAATCTCTATGTCATCTTGAACATTATTTCTATAAGAAATTTTATGACATCTTGGCATAGTCATTAATTACTAAATAGCTAAGTTGCAATAGAAAGGACTTAGATGTTTGTTATGCTTCTTTGACACTTGAAGATGCCCTGAGGTCTTTTGAATCTTAGATCTCAAGGCAATGAATGCTTTAAGTTTAAATTAGATGATTTTGTGATAGATGCTAACATAAGTACAGAGAAGTTATGCTTATAAAATGTTCCAAAGTTCTATGGGAATTATGTGTATATATTAACTGCTATCAGGTCTTTGGGTTCAGGTGCTACAACTTAAGTAGAACTGTGGGTAGTATTTCAAAGTATGCATGTGCTTTAAATAGTTCACTTGATTTTCACAACAACATTACCAAAGAGATATTACAAGTCACATAACTTCAAATTTACTGATGAGAAGACTCAGAATGAGAGAGGTTAAACAAAATCATTCACCCATGGTCACACAGTGTCAGAGACAAGTTTCAAATCCATCTCTTTCATCATCCAATCCATGACTATTTCCACTATGCCAAGCTGCCAGCAGAAAGTTTCAATGAAATAGAAGGGTGGCTGACAGGTTCTCCTTGGAGAAATAAATAAATGAATTTGTTGAAATTGGTTCAAAAATAACAAGAAATATATTCATGGGAAATTTAGTTATCATATTAAAATGTTCATTATAAACACATGAAAAATACAATGAAGAGCATCATACCTTATTCACAAGCATCTGTTGAAGAAAAGGAGCAATATAAAGATAAGTTAATACCCTCCAAAGTAGATAAACATGTAATTTAATAATCAAGACTTAAATATATAGGTTGTTGGGGGGGGGAGAGAACAGTGAAAAATACTGCTTAGGTTTAAGAAAAAAAAGAGGCAAATGCCTTGTTAGTTACATGGAATTCTTACACATATATAATGGATACACTATTAAATTTAGGTGTACTAGTCATAGTAACCACCAAACAACATCACAAAAATGAAATTAAGGGAAAGGAAAAGGGAAAGAATAGCATTTATATGGTGCCTACAATGTGTCAGGCCCCCACACTATCTTAAGCACTATTTACAAATATAATCTTATTTGAGTAAGAATATCTTGATATATCAGACATGAATGGTTACCTACATGGAAATTGATTTGAAATCAACTCTCTGTAGTCAGTCAGATAATTTAATTGTTAGAGGAAATATCATAATGAGTGCCATATTGAAAAGAAAAAAAAATGACCACAAGTGAGAAGACATGGCATGTAATTAAAACATCTTCAACTTGCCCTTTTAAATAACATGTTCATTCTAAAGAAGAGTAAATGGATAAAAGAATACATCAAAATAGACTGCCATCATTTTCCAAAGAAATTTATTCAATATAACTCAATCTCCATGACATGGAAGCCAAAAGAGCCTAAAAACTACCTGCTTTATCTAAGAAACACAACCACTTTACCAAACCAAGAGAAATAACTACCAAAAGCAATGCTGGTTTAGAATCAAAATTCATTTATTACAAAAAAAAAATCAAGGAGGAGGATGGTGGAAGAATAGGAAAAAATTCTGTCTGAAAACAAAAATAAAAATAGTGGAGGGAAAAATAAGTTTATAGAAAATTTAGAAAGCAACTCAATTCAGCCAGATTATCCTGAGAATATTTAAGAATGAAATGCTTCCTTCATGCATTAGGATTTGTAAGCAAAGTCACTGGAATAAAATCTATGTCAATGCTTCAAGGACCTATGATTTTGTTGGTATGACTACTCCCTCCATCAAAGCAGTTTGCAGCTTCTTAATCAATGATATCATGAGTGGTTGCTGCCAAAAACAATTCATCCCCTAGTGCCTAACCTTCTGATGATGAGCCTCTGTTCACACATAGCAGCCCACTGTTCTTGTGCAGAGGGGAGAATAGAACATGGTGTACTTTAGAAAGCAGTGCTTGTTATATTGTAGAAATTACAGTGATTTTTTTAAATGTTAGTATCTCCATAATTTAAAGATAAAATGTTATTTGAATCATCTATAACTTAGAAACACAGTAAGTTTACATGTATTGCATTTAAAATATAATAGAATTTTCTATTCATTCCTGCTGAGATTGAGAGGAAGCATATGGATAGACAGCTAGCCTGAGAGCCAAGACCAACTGGATTTATTTCTTGACTCTGACACTATTGGCTGGGGAAATCATTAAATGCTTAGTCTTCTAGGCAACTTTCTAAAACTTTAAGAGTATCTGAAAATTCTGAGCTTCACTGATTGAAAGTTTCCTCATTTGAAAGTTACTTATACCAATGAAATCACAGGCCCAATTCTTATCTTTTTCTTACTGATAACTTGACTATTTTTGTCCATATGGCAGGCATGGTAATGCATGGTAATAGATAACATGTACAAGGGAGAAATTAAAATAAAGTCATGATATCAAAACGTATAATCAATATCCCAAAGACAAGAATAAATAAAAATGAAAATCAGGGTACATAAGGCAAGCAAACTGATCAATAGCACTGGATTATGTTACACAATTTCAAATCATTAGAGGAAAGTCCACTTGATTTACATATAGTGACATTAGAAGGCTATAAAAAGAAATAATTGGGGATCCATTTCAACCAAAATTAAGAGAAATATAAAACCATCAAGGCAAATTTTGAGAAAATAAAACATCAAATAAAATATCAAAATGAAGAGAAATATATAAATTTGGAAATAATTTAATTTTATACATTCATAAAAATGAGTAGGTCCAGAGAAATTGTGTACCTTCTTTGAAATAATATCACTTGAATTTACATGATACATTTATGTCATATGCCCAATTTTTATTTTCCAGTGTTTATTTCCAGTGCTTACATTTATATAGGTCTAGAAGAAATGTCAACTGATGCTATAAAAAAATCAAGCAACACAAAAGCTCTCTTGTGTACTCTATGAACTCACATAAATATATGATGGTATTAGTAGCTCCCAAAGGGATTAGCTCAGTCATGAAAAGAGTGGGGAACTATCTCAAAGCAGAAGAATTTATCTATCCTTGGATTGTTCATAGTATTTTGTTGGTAAATCTTGTTGCATTCTATTTTTTTAATTGTATTGTTGACTGTAACCTGTCTAGGACTATGATTATATTTACTCATCCTTGTGTATTCCTGTTCTGAATTACAGTAAGTGTTATATAAAAGTTGAACCAAAATATTTTAAAAAAATAATTGAATATCTCACATACTATAGTATTTATCTTCTTGCTCTAAAGCATTATCTTCAAATGGTTTGACAGCAACTTTAAATTTCTCTCTTCTTAAATCTTATTCTTCATGTGCAATGTAATGATTACCTTTCCTTTGATAATTGGATTAATGTAAAACATTCCTCGGTAACTAAGGGAAGTTTGGAGAGTAACAGAGGCAGAAGGGACCACAGTGGCCATCTAGTCAATCTTTATTGGAAAAACAAATGAAACAAAAAGAAAAAGCAAATAAAAACCAGTTTTACTTTTAGACTTCTGGTGAGGGAGAACCCATTACCTCCTAAAATGGTCTACTCCACTTTGGGATGACTTTAATTTTTAAGGAATTTTTCTTTACATCAAGATCGTTTTTGTCTCTTTTCAACATCCTCCCATTGATCTGCTGATTCTGTTCACAAGGGCTAAGGAAAATAAAAAGATCTAGTTTGCCTTTCCTGTAATAGGCATTTAAATACATGAAAAAAATTCTTACATTTCCCCCGCCTCCTCAATATTTTCTCCAGTTAGTCACATAATCTATAAAACATTAATATTTTTATGTGGACAAATAATTTATTCATTTATTTTGAGGCTTCCATAAAAGTACATTAAAATGCAATTCCCATTTGTTTTTAACTTTTTTTGAAAAATGAAATTCAAAGTCACAGATGGCATTCTGAGTAGGTATTAGCACTTAGAGTAAGCCACACAGGGTATTACATTCAGGAGCATGACTCCAGGGAATAATTTTAATATTACTTTTATAAATGTGTAACTGTTTAATGCCACAAGATACCACTTTATATGGCATGAAAGTTTTTATTGTGTGATAAATCAAGTTCTATGTGTTATAGGAGAGGCCCAGAGGACTCAGTGGTCAGCAGCATACTTCAGGCATAGTTTTCAAAACCCTGCCAGAGGTTCACAAATGGCCTGGATCTGCTTTGAGGGCAAAAAAACCCCCAAAAAAACAAAACCCAAACATTTTTTCCCCTCAAACAGTTATGTAGAAAGAATAGGGAAGACATATAAGCTGACACCAAGGGAAATAATCAGAACTAGAATCACAATATACACAATGACTACAACCATGTAAATGGGAAAAAAACAAAAACTACAGTAACAACAACAGTAATTGAAAACTATGAAATTATGAAAGTAAAATGATCAAAGTAGGTCCCAAAGAAGAGACATCATAAGGCATCCATTTCACTGCTTTGCAAAGGTGGGGGGAAATAATTATGGAATATTACATATGTCAGACTTCTTTCAATATGTTGGCTAGTTTATTGAATTTTTTCTCTTTGTTATAATGAATGGCTCTTATGTATCTAGGGAAATGTATATATTAAAAAGTAGATATGATATCAAAACAAAAAATATGAATAAAAAATAATAAAAGACATTACACAGCAAAAGAGAAAAACAAGTTTTTTTTGTAAATAAATGCAGATTCAGAAATAAATATATCCAGAAATAGAAATAAGACAAAGGTGTACAGTTTAAAACAAACTTTAAAAAATTAATAAAATAGAAAATATATTTGAGAGAAACTAAATAATTGTAACCTTTATTTGAAACAATTAGGGTTCTCACTTGTCTAATTTCCTGTATCTTTTAGGTACCAGACAAGGATCAGACATGAAAAAGGTTGGAATTTGAATTCCCTGTACTGTTTAATGTATAAGATGTTGGGTGATAATATTTTTTAAAGGATTTCACTTACTTTTTGATAATCACCTAAGACTACCCAGATAGAGAGGCAGCCCAGAGTCTGCCTTAGAGTACTGGATGAGATTTGCTTGGCTGAGAAATAGGGAACCCCTTGCCCTCTCTCTTCACTTTTTCCCTGGATTGAAAGTGCCTGCTTTATTTTTTAATAGTTAATTTATAATGTGAAAATATGTTTAACAGTAATGTATATGTATAGCTTATATAATACTGTGCACAGTCTTGGGGAGAGAGGAGGGAAGAGAGGGGGAGAAAAATTTTAAACTCAAAAGCTTATGGAAGTGATTGTTGTTAAATCAAAATGAATTAATTAAAAAGAAGAGTAAAATGACAAAAAATAAAATAAAATAGTTAATTTAGAGAAATGCAAATTAAAACAACTCTGAGGTACCGTATCACACTTATCAGATTGGCTAACATGACAAGTTGCAGAAGATGTGGGAAAATTGGAACAGTAATGCATTGTTGGTAGAGTTGTGAACTGATCCAAGCATTCTGGAGACTAATTTGGAACTATATCCAAAGGGTTATAAAACTGTGCATACCCTTTGACCACGTAATATCACTTCTAGGTCTGTAACCCAAAGAGATCACAAAAAATGTGAAAAGGACTCACATGTACAAAAATATTTATAGCAGCTATTTTTGTGGCAATCAAGTATTGGAAATTGAGGGGATGGCCATTAATTGGGGAATAGCTGAACAAGTTGTGGTATATGAATGTAATGGAAATATTATTTTTTCATAATCAGTGATGGGCAGGTGAACTTCAGAAAAACCTGGAAAGACTTCCACTATCTGATGCTGAGTGAAGTGAGCAGAACCAAGAGAACATTGTACACAGTAATAGCAACAGTGTGTGATGACCAACTTTGATAGACTTAACTCTTCTCAGCAACACAAGGATCTAAGACAATTCCAAAAGACTCCTGATGGAAAATGCTATCCACATCCAGAGAAAGAACTATGGAGTCTGAATGCAGATCAAAGCACGCTATTTTTTTTTTGTTTTGTTTCTTCTTTCTTGTGGTTTTTCCAATTGGTTCTAATTCTTATTTACAACATGACTGACATGAAAATATGTTTAATATGATTGTACATGTATAGCCTATATCAGATTGCATGCTGTCTTGGGGAGGAAGGAGTGGAGGGAGAGGGAGAAAATTTAGAACTCAAAATCTTATAGAAGTGAATGTTGTAATGTTGAAAACTGAAAGCAAATAAACAAATAATTTTTAAGAAGTTAACTTATAATAATAGCTATTATTTACACAGTGCTTTAAGGTTTCCAAATAACTTCACATATTATCTTGTGTCATCTTCACCAGAACCCTATGAGATAAGTGCTATTGTTATCTCCATTTTACAAATGAATAAACTGAGGTTGAGAAAGAAAACAAGGTGAGAAGTGTTTTTATTAAGGTCTTGTTGAAGGCAAGGCCTGCACACTATCCAATGCACTATTTAGCTTCCTGATGATGATGATGATGACAACAATGATCTTTTTTTGTTCATTTCCTTAAACAATTTCTGTTGATGGCACTGCATTTACCAATGCTGGTCTACAACGTAGGCAACTGTCTAGGGATTTCAGTGGAAAAGCCCAGGGTCACAGTCTCTGATAGTTGTTTGCTATCGCTCTTTTTAAATTGCTGAGGATATGGCCTTTGCTATGGCCAAATCATGTTCCTAGAAGCTTTGTGGAAGTGTCATTTGATTAATAAATCAAGGATCTGTGATTTTCATTGATATTAGAATTCCCTTCCCCAACCTGGAACACAACCTAAGTACTTAATTCTTAGAGCCTATGTATTTGTCCATGGTCACACAGCTAATAAGTGAAAAGGAACGATTTAGACAATTTAGACACAGAACTTGTGGACTTCAACTCTGACTCTCTATTCATTATAATACATTTTTTTTTGCAAGTATACATTATCACCTCCATTTTACAGATTAAAAAATTGAGTTTCCAGGAGCAGAATTAACTTTCTAGATCTCATAAAGCTAGTAAATATCAAAAAATGGGATCAGACCATTTCACCTTATTTTAAACCAAAATGCTATTTTCCTCTACACTATGCTGACTGTTTCTCATAGCCCTGTCACTTGATATCAGGGAGCTTCCATTCCATTTCTGTTCTTGTTAGGTTGTTTCAGTTATACATGACCTTCATGAGCTCATTTGGGGTTTTCTTGGCAAAGATACTGCACTGGTTTACCATTTCCTTTTACAACTCATTTTACAGATGAGGAAAACTGAGTCAAACAGAGTAAGAGACTAGCCCAGGGTCAAGGCCTGGTATGTTATCTTCTCCATCTATAAACACTAATACTAAGGCAGTATAGCATGGTGGATAGAGGAACTATAGCTTTAGAAAGACATGGCTTCAAGTTCTAAGCCTCTGACACTTAATATATGCTTTACCATGAGCAAATTACTTAAACTCTGAGTGCTCCCAGAAAACTCCGTGAGTCTATAAATTACAGATGACACATAGATTTTCATTGGTAGAAGGAGTTTCCTCTTTGAGAATTTGATAAACAGCTAGAATTATAGTATTAAATGCATGTGTATTATATATATGTGCATGTACTATATGCATATATAATACACACATGCATACATACATGCATATGCACACATATATGCAACAATATACAAACATATATACATACAAATGCATATGCATATGTATGTATATGTGCCTCTTTGCAGCCAGGTGGCACAGTGGATAGAGTAGTGGGCCTAGAGTCAGGAAGACTCATCTTGCTGAGTTCAAATCTGGCCTAAGACACTAGTTATGTGAACCTGGCCAAGTCACTTAAAACTGTCTGTACCAGTTTCCTTATCTGTAAAATGAGCTGGAGAAGGAAATGGCAAACCACTCCAGTAACTTTACTAAGAAAACCCCAAATAAGGTCCCAAAGAACTGGACATTACAGAACCTACTGAACAACAACAGCAGGGGAAGGAAGTCATACACACATATATATATATATATATATATACCCACTACATATACATAAATACATATGTGTTTGTTTTGTGTGTGTATGTGCATGTGTGTTGAAGTCCCTAGGAAAGATATGTATTTTGGACCTGTAAATGGTCAATGCAAAATAATGACTTATTTATCTTCTAATCACCAATCTTATATATGCAGATGATAACACTCTGATGGCAGAAAGTGAAGAAGAATTAAGAAGCCTCTTGATGAGGGTAAGAGAGGAGAGTGTAAAAGTTGACTTGAAACTTAAAATAAAAAAAATAAAGATCTTGGCAGCTGGTCCCTTCATTGTCTGGAAAATAGAGGGAGAATAAATGGAAGCAGTGTCAGATTTTATATTCTTGGGCTCAAAGATCAGTACAGATGGTGACTGTAGCCATGAAATTAAGACAATTGTTCCTTGGAAGGAAAGCCATGACAAATCTGAACAGAGTATTAAAAAGCAGAGACATCACCTTGCCAGAAAAGATCTGCGTAGTCAAAACTGTGTGTTTTTTTCTTTTTTTCCCCAATAGCAATGTATGACTGTGAGAGTTGGACTGTAAGAAAAGCTTAACATTGCAGGATTGACACTTTTTAAATGGGATGCTGGTGAAGACTATTGATAGTTCCCTGGACAGCAAGGAGGTCAAATCAGTCAATATTTAAAAAAAAATAATTCAGGCTAGTCACTGGAGGGTCAAAAATTGAAGCTGAAGCTTAAATACTTTGGCCACATAATGAGAAGATGGGACTCATTAAAAAAGACTTTGATGTTGGGAAAGATTGAAGGAAAAAGGAAAACTGGACAGCAGAAAATGAGATGGATAGATAGTATCATGTAAATAATGAACATGAACTTGGACAGACTTTGAGAGATAGTGGAGGATAGATAGGCCTGGTGTGCCTAGTTGCCATGGTGTGTCCATGGGGTCACAAAAATTGGACAGGATTGAAAGAATAAACAACAACCACCTCTAAACAATATACTTTAAGATAGTAAACAAAAACAGAGTTTGTTGTGTACATGAAGCACCTGGGGCATCCTGTCTTAGACATGGACCCCTGGAAAAGCTCTCCCAGATGTATTATAATGTTCTGTGGTCAATACTTACTCAAAACATTAGCTAATGAATTCTTAGTAATACGTCTACTTTTGCCAGTCATATTAATCCAAACAGAATATTTTTTTTAATTAAGTGACATGGCCAATAAAATGTCAAGAAAATATCAACTCATGCACATATGTTGTACATGCTTTTCTACAGTTTACATACCTGGAATAGATAAATGGTCAAAGGTTATCAAACCATTATAGGTTTAGAGTTGCAAGAGACCTCAAAGTCTATTTAGTCTAAATTCTTCTATAGATGATGAAACTAAATCTCAAGGTCATAAAATAACTTTTCCAAGGTAACCTGAGTGGAAAAAGTCAGAGGTGGGATTTGAACTACAGTTCTGAAGTCTTTTAACTCTAGAGCCAGTGCTCTTTCCACTGTACTACATTGACATCTTCAAGAGAACTATGACTTAAAAATGCCCATATGAAAACACGCTTCAAATAAATAATACAGAAATATATGATAAAATAATGCTGCTGTTTTACTTAACACTATTGGCAGATAACAGAAAATGAAAATAGTCAATGTTGGAGTTGCTGTGGGAAGACAGGCACAATAATGCTGGTGAAACTGTGAAGTTATTAATTTTTTTTAGATTTAAATCTAGATACGTACAAGAAAAATGCCTAAACTGTCCATACTCCTTTGATGAATAGATTTTACTGCTGATTAAATATAGCGAGGAAGCCAAAGATAGAAACAAGTTTCTAAAAGACACCGAAATATTCATAACAACACTTTGTGGTATAAAGGACATAGAAAAAAGTGGTATCTACTGATCAGGGAATGACTGGAAAATGGCATATAAATGTAATGGAATTAGTAAGTAATGATAAGGAATATAGAAAAATGTGGATATGGTTGTCTGAACTTATGAAGTACAAAATAAGCAAAATCCAAAGAACAACATAACATAATTATTTTGATTTAAATATAAAGACTGTTTAAAGAAAGAACTCTGAATTAAAGGGAAAAAAAAACCCACTGAAGATTCAGAAAGATAGATAACCAAAACAAACCTCTTCCTGGAGCAGAAACAGGGACTTCAAAGGCAAAATACAGCAGTCATTTGTCATATGTGGTTGCTTTATCAGATGTTTTGTTTGTTTAATTGATTTTCTTAGTCACAAGAGAAGGTAAAATTTAGAGGGGAAGTTGAAATGACTGGCATGAAGAGTGAAAAGACAACAGTAAAATATGCTTTAAAAGTCATTTCTGCTATTTGTATTTCATTGTTCATTTATGGAAACATGCTTGATCCTTATTTATGACACAATTATTTCTACTCCTAGGCTAAAAAGTAAGAGGGAAAGGAATTTTTAATAGTATAGTTTGTTTGTTGCCTGCTTTCTGATAATCAGGATAATTCTATAATTAAAACCCTGGCTAATCTGGAAGTAGTTTTATTTTTTAATGTCTTTTTAACAATTATTATCAGGGAAGGAAAGGAAGGAAGGGGATAATTTTTAAAAATTTTTATAGCACATACTGCATGCTATTATCTTATTTGATCTTCATAACAATTTTATGGGGTAGGTATTATTATTCTCCCTATTTTACAGCTGAGGAAACAGAGGCAAACAGAAGTTGCATGACTTGACCAGGGTCACACAGCTAGTAAGTATTTGACACTGAATTTCAACTCAAGTCTTCCTGAGTCTAGGGCCAGCACCCTATCCACTATACCACCTAGCTGCCTCTTATCAAAAATAAGTATCTGACAAATAAACTTTTGCAGGATTTATTTTTAGTTATTGATATTTTTATTCCTGATAGGCAGATGCTTCCCATAAAAATACTCAAAGTTAGCAAATTTAAATGTACATTCGTCTCTTGTATGAACTGATGGAGAGCAAAGTAGGCAGAACCAGGAGAATTATTTACACAATGAGTATAATGAAGTAAAGGAAAATAACATTGGAAACCAGAAGGTATCTGATTAACACAAAAACCAATTTTGACTGCAGTGAACTGACAGCAAAGTATTGTCCAAAGGTGGTGTATGACAGGTGGAATGATGCATACATTGTCAGAATTGGACAATTTATTTACCTGTTTTGCTTTAATGTCCTTTTAAAAGGAAGGTTTCTTTAAGGCAAGGGATAGAATAAGTCACTAGGAATGGACAGCAATGTAAAAATAAAAACATTATTGAAATACACATTTGAATGTGTTGCCATTGTTCAGTTGTTTCAATCTTGTCCCATTCTTTGTGTCCCCATTTAGGGTTTTCTTGGCAAAGCTACTGGAATGGTTTTCCATTTCCTTCTCCAGCTCATTTTACCTATAAAGAAACTGAAGCAAATAGGGTCTGAGGTCAAATTTGAACTGAGGAACATGAATCTTCCTGATGCCAGGGCCAGGACACTATCTACTGTGCCATCTAACTGCTGGTATATATGTGTGTATATCCCTCCAAATTGATATTGATTGTTAAAATAGAAGTGTATGTTTTGAATATTATAGAACTAACATGGACCACTTTAATTGACCAGCATTTTGTTGCCTCTCTTTGCTTCCTTTATTTACATTTTTATGTCATTGAGGGTTATTATAGTCTTTCAGTATTTTCTGAATTCTTAATATTGGTAATTTTTATCATGTAGGTATATGCCAATACATTTATACATAATAATCTGTCAACTATGCCCCCATATGTAATTTCTAGCATTTTTATTATCAGAAATAATATTTCTACTGAATGAACATTTTTATGCATGTAGGTATTTTCTTGCAGTCAATACTCTGTTTGTAATATATTCCCAGAGATGGATTCTCAATGTCAAAGGATATGAACAATTAGGTAACTTTTGAAAATGTTAATTTTCCCTTGTGAACCATTAAACCAGTTCATCATTCTATCAAAGCTGGCCCCATAGTATAGTGCAGAATCTTGGCTTTTGATTTGGAGGATCTGAGTTAAAACTTTGCCTCAGATGTTTACCACCTGTATGACCTTGGTCAACTCACTCTTCTTCAGTTTCTTCATCTTTAAAAAGATGAAATTGAACTGTGTGGCCTCTGAAATGTCTAACCTATCAGTAATGTCTTTTTATAGAATGTCCAACAATGAGGTACTCACCTTTGCTAGCTTGAAAGATATGAGGAAATACCTCAGGATTGTTTTAAATCTTATTTCTCTGATTATGAGTGATTTTGAACATTTCATTTTTCAGGAAGATATCAATAGCATTTCTATTTTTGAAAAAAAAAATCAACATATCCTTTGACCTCTTGTCAACCTAAGAATAACTCTTAATTCAATCATATTTTGTTAATTCTTTTTAGATGTCAGACTAATTATACTAATTATTCAAGTAAATATTTTCCCCAAATGATTTCTTTTTTTCTGATTATATCTTTATTGATTTTTTGAAATCAAGAAGATCCCTTTATATGTTATTATTCTTTCTATCCCATGTCTGGTTATTAGTTTCCCCCATTAATATCTGTGAATGGTATTACTTTTCTTTCATATTTATTTATTTTGTGGTGTCTAATATGATAAGCCATCACTCTGGTAATTTTAATTGGCATGTAACATTAAATCAGTATAATTATCACAATCATTTTTACAATGCTGGCAAAACAAGTTATAAATATTGAGTGCCTTTCCAATTATTTAGAACATTTTTATTTCTGTCAAAATTGTTTAATAGCCATATCTGTAGAAGTCCTCTATATGTCTTTTTCTGGGTTCTTTCATATTTATATTTAATGTATTTAAATCTGAAAGTCTATTTCTGATATTTCCTCCTGAGAAATATAAAAAAGGGTAATATTTTTTTCTGGATTTATTTGGATCCTGCATTTTTCTTGAAGCTAAAGTAGAAATAATTTTGTTATTTGTTTTCTTATTTCCTCAATTTCCTTTCTTATCTATTGATACCTTAATGTTAGCTAGTCTAGTTAGTTAGCATTTTTAGCATTGTTTAAAACAATATTGGAAACAGTAGGCGTACTAGCTTTATTCCTGATTTTATTGGGAAAGTTTCCAATGTTTTTTGCCTTTGTTTTACACTTTTAGTTATTGAGAATATCTGAGATCTGAAAGTTTGATAAGCTGATTTGAGCCAGCTTTTGTATGAATACTGAGTTTTGGGCAATTTGGCAAAAAAGTCCGCCTTCTTTTCTTTCACTGAATGGGAATGAAATACTTTGACCTTGAGGTTGGTGGGGAATGATGACGACTTTAGACAGGACATTTTTCTAATCAAGGTCCTTATCCTGAACTTCTCCAAAGTGAGATGAGCTATGAGCTAAACAGTTCACATTTCACAGCTACATATGACAAGGGTACCAATGATGAACCAATGAAAAACTAGGAACATTCCATTGCAGAGAAGAGAGTCCAGCAGCTGCCAACATGCATCTGGAACATAGGATGTAGGTTTGAAGGGGAAAAAAAAATAGTTGATGATTCCACTCCCTGTGCTTCTCTGGGAGCAGGAACAAGTTTCCCATGTATTTGACTTCATCAGTTCTCTGTCTTCACCAGTCCCTCCTATGGAAAGGAAGGATAAAAGGGAAAGCAGACACAATCATTCCTCTCTCTTCACTACTAATTGCCTCAAAGGGCATCTGTTTGCCTTAAAAATCTTATCTCTTCAAGTTGTGTGGGGTTTTATATATATATATGTATATATATATATTAAATTTTCTCATTATGCATGTGATACTGTAGAAAAAGTTATAGCTATTCAAATTTTTGAATGAAGGAAGGAGATTAAGAAGTAAAAGCAGAACCTCAAAAAGGGGCAGATAAAATTACTGAGGATTTGTAAATCTAATTTGGAACCATAGCAACATACTTAACTGCAATGAGAGGACATGAGACTGTTTATGTGTGGAGAGGGAAGGAGAAAAAGAGAGAGAGACAGAGAGACAGAGACAGAGACAGAGACACAGAGACACAGAGAGACACAGACAGAGACAGACAGACACAAATAGACACAGAGACAGACAGAGACAGAGAAAGACAGACAGAGAGAGACA
>NW_020948648.1:0-22488 GCF_900497805.2 Vombatus ursinus
AAGAAAGAAAGAAAGAAAGAAAGAAAGAAAGAAAGAAAGAAAGAAAGGAAGGAAGGAAGGAAGGAAGGAAGGAAGGAAGAAAGGAAGAAAGAAAGAAAGAAAAATTGGAGAAAAAGGGTGGGTCCTCTATCCACTATGTGATACTTCTCAAGATCAGAGGAATGACCTTTAATTAGTTATGTTCAAAGTTGTTTTTTTGACCTTGGCTACTTTGGCTTGACTAATATGTAATTAAATGGTCTACCTTTAGGCACAAAATGGTAGATAAATCCCCAAGTTTCACAGAGAATTCTAGCTTTTTGGAATTTTTATTAAGAATATAAAATATGAGAACATTTATGTTCTCAAATATCAAAACATCAAAACAATTAATTACCACGGATTTCTATGCAGGGCTTATAAATGAAGACAGATATTTCTTTTTTTTCTTTTTTATTAATTTATTTTGATTTATCAACAATCATTTCCATAAGCTTTTGAGTTTTAAATTTTTCTCCTCCTTCCTCCCTAAGACAGCACGTGATCTGATATAGGTTATACATATACATTCCTATTAAACATACATTCACATTAGTCATGTTGTAAGGAAGAATTAGAACCAGCAGGAGGAACTACCAGAAAGAGGAAACAAAACAAAACAGAAGAAAAAAATAACAAATAGTATGCTTTAATCTGCATTCAAACTCCATAGTTCTTTCTTTGGATGTGGATAGCATTTTCCATCACGAGACCTTTGGAGATGTCTGAGATACTTGCATTGCTGAGAAGGGCTAAGTCTATCAATGTTAGTCATCACACAATGTGGCTGTTACTGTGCACAATGTTCTCTTGGTTCTGCTCACTTTGCTTAGCAACAAAAAACAGGTATTTCTTAGTGAACCTTATAGATATCCCTTTTACTGGTCACTGGATAGCAACAAATGTGTCAGTACAGTTTAGTTTAGTGCAAGCCTTCGAACTCAGACTAAAGACCATGCCCTAGAAGATTTAACCTTTTCAGTGGGCCTCCTGTCATGGAGCTCTACTATTCCCATTACTAAACATCTCAGATTATTTACACATATGGTAAACTCCAGACATGGTTCACTAAAATCCCTCGTCATCTTTTTGACAAGAACTTTGTTTCCATGGGCATATCTTTCAACTTCCTACATTCTCCTTCCATTTCTAGAGCTATGATCAAATTAGCATGGTCATTTGCTACTGGAAATGATGTGGTGATCTAGACTCCTCTGGTTACATTCACCATTTTTGGTAATTTTCAAAACCAAAATTCCTCTTCTAGACACCCTCCCCTCATAGTATTGCTTTCTTCATTAAAATGCAAGCTCCCTGAGGGTGGGGATTGTCTCATTTTTATATTTGCATCCCCATGGCTTAGCATAATTCATATCACATATTGAGTACTTAATAAATGTTTTTTCTTCCTTCCTTCCTTCCTTCCTTCCTTCCTTCCTTCCTTCCTTCCTTCTTTCCTTCCTTCCTTCTGTTAATAGGATTTTTACTGAGCCAGTCTTTAACCTGAGAAGGCTCAGAGCCACACAAAGTAGGCCTAGAAATGAGACTGCCAGTAATCAAGTAATTTAATTAATCAATGTCAGAGGGAGGAATGTTCTTTTTGCTGAAGTAAAAGTACAGGTTATATATTTGAATCACAACTGGGGAAGGAGCGAGGAAAGTGGACTACAAACAATCATTTAGTGATTTCCCACAAGAGAACTATAAGTCCCACAATACAATTATTCTGGAGTCAAGTCTTTGGGGACTGTGACCACCTCCCCTAAAGTACAAAACTAGAGTTCTGTGATGGGAACAGGTCTTTCAATCTTTTATTTACTCCACTTAAGTGATTGTGAGCCTTGTCAGTTTTGATTAATCAGTTCAAGCTTCATTGTGAGCTCTGACTCCCAAGCCAAGTCGAGAAAACCAAATTATTGGTATATTCATTACATATATCATATTGATTAACATGAAAGTTATAAATTATATTCTCAATTCCTTCCTTCCTTCCTTCCTTCCTTCCTTCCTTCCTTCCTTCCTTCCTCCCTTCCTTCCTTCCTTCCTTCTTTCCTTCCCTCCCTCCTTCCCTCCTTTCTTTCATTGAATTGAACTTGCACAAAGAACCAATTATATTTATTTGTGAAAGTCAATGGAAGCCACTCCAATCTGAGTAAAGCAAGTGAATGTTACGTGAATCCAAACTGTAGTATTGTTGAGGGGAGGGGTGGATATAATGACCTCAATAGTCTTCCCACCCCACTAAATGTTTAAGCATTGGGGAAACACAGAACTCCAGAGTCATCCTGTCAAATTAAGACCAGCGGTAAAAACTGAAAGCCTTTTTATTAATGTACAGGATATTGAATATCAGCTAACCTCTAATTTCTGAGGTGTAGTTCCTCTTGTATTAACATGAATCAGCAATAGTTTCTAAGTCCAGTCACTTTTATTTTTCTCAGTGCTTGGTCTTGCTTAACCCAGATAAGAAACCTATAAAAACCCACCAGATTTTTCAATTTTGGGGAGACAATTCTACCTGAGTTCCAGAAATAGGTCACTACTTCCACGATTATCCTTGACATTACTTTTATTTAAAATTTTTGTTATGCCGCCTCAATAGTTCTGGCTTACTGTAATATGTTGCTGTGTGCTCTGTTTCTTCGTAGGAATAATTGCTGTTCTAAATCTTACTAAATTTCTATTTAGACAGAGGTAAACTCTTGTTTGGAATTTTCCCAAGACTTTTGTGGCTAAGTCCTTAAGGCCAGCTTTGAAGTAATACAGAGAGAAGGCTCGCTACCCTTGGTGAAGTCCTAGATTTGAAGTTTCCAACCTCACTCATCAAAAAAGCTTCTACCACTTAGGTGTCAGTGGTGGGACTTGAAGCATACAGTGCCTGAATACATGTTCATTGACTAGTCTGTGATAAATCAGATGTTAACAAATCTCTTTTTCACATCTTTGTAATAGTCTAGACCAAAGTGAATCAAGTATATACCCTGCATTCTCTGAAATAACTTCAGGAGCTGGGGAAATGAACTGAGGTAAAGGAGAACTGGTATCTATGTAATGATCATCAGCAATCTTGCATTATACTGTGAACCTGACCAAGAGGCTTGGATATTTAATTATTTGTTGGATAGTAGGAAAAGACAACAACAACAACAACAATGGACTTTTACTATTGTTTAAAGTCATTGGTTTCAACCTAACTTCACTAAAAATAGCAATACCTTTTCTTTTTCTTCTTACATAGAATAGCACCTCTGCACTGAATAGTAAAGGGAAAAATGCCCCAGGGTAGTCCTTTTAGTCTTATAATTACCACATAGGATTCAATAGTCTTGTTATGTCATCAATCACAATCCACCTACTATATGTAGCTGGGCCTGGACCAACTGACAAGATCACATGTCTTATCCCGTCCAATATCCATCCTAGCTATTTTGGCATCTGGAGTGGTCCATTCCACTTCCTGCCCAACCCCTACCACCCCACAACCTCCTTCCAACTCTGCCTCTTCCTGAAAAGGTTGTATCAATTGAGTATCCTAAGGATTAATTTATTGTTTCTGTGACTCAGACATTCACTTCTTTGGCCATCACTCTAATATGCGTGTGTGTATGTGATGTGTGTGTCTGTGTGCATGTGTGTGTGTGTGTATAATACAAACATATTTGAGTATATATGTATATATATGTGTATACATATATATATGTATATATATGTGTATACATATATATATATATGTATTTAGAAAAAAATCTCATTTTTGTATTTGTATTCCTAGAGCTTAGTACAATAAGTACCTGGAACTTATCAAGAGCTTAATAAATGCTTTCATTTATTCATTCAACCATTCATTCACACACTATCTCATTTAATCCATCCAATAACCTTATAAGTTAAACTGTGGAAGCATTGCTATCCTCATTTGATACAGGAAAAAATCAAGTCTCAGAAAATAACCACACAATTAATAAGGTCTGAACCCAGACCTTCTGCTTTAATCCTGTATCATTGTTAATTATTTTCTGAGGTAAAACTGAGGGTAGGAAAATTTTCCATTCACTTAGCTTAAATTATTCTGGGAGCAAAACAATAAACAGTTCTGAATATTTTGTTGATGGAATCCATGATTTTAATGCCATTAAAATAGAAAAAAAACTGTTGTGATCACTTGAAATATGTAATTGTTGTTACATATAAATATAATTTTGCCACTCTGATATACTTTTAGCTATTTGAACTGCTTTTTAAAGGAATAAAGGTGTGTCTATGTTTCTTGGCAAGGTGCATAGGGATATATATTTAAATTTTGCCTAGGGCTCATAAAATAATATTTTACCTTGCTTGGCTCAACTCATTATCTTCCTAAACCCCTCTCATCTAGGCATTATGAGCTTATTTCCCTTTCCTATTAGGTCTTAAATACTCCTATCTTTCATTCTTTAGGTTGTTCATATCATCTCTTCCTGGTTTTCTGCATCATATTCCCCACATATCCAACAGTTTTCAAATTCTGTTTCTGTCTATGCAAAATTTTTTTTTCAAATCTGATTTCTTCTCTCTCCTCATACAGCCAACACTCTGTCTGCTCTCTTTAATTTATTGCACATAGTCAATTTTTAGATCTTTCCCTTCCCCCCCCCATTTTAATGGTATCTGTCCTGTCTACTTTCTCTCCAATCATACATCCACCATTCTAGTTCAGGTCCCTATCACCTCTCATTTAAACTACTGTACCAGCCTCCTAACTAGTTCCCTTCCTCAGGTCTATCCCCAATCAAATCTGTCCTCCATATAGCCACCAACCTGATATTTCTCAAGTTCAGGTCTGATCATGACTCCCCTCTTCAATGAAACCTAGTGGGTTTATATTGCTTCTTGATTCATATACAAACTTCTTAGTTTAGCATTTGAAGAACACCATAAAGTGACTCTAGTCCACTTTTTGGTTTTATTATATGTTATTGCCCTGCCTACATTCTATCATTCAGTAAAATTGGCCTTGCTCTTTCTCACTCATGAGTTTTTATCTTCCATTTCCATGCCTTAGCACTGGCTGGCTCTCATGTCTGGAATGCAATGCCTCCTCATTCTTCCTCTTAGAAACTATTTCCTTCTATACTCAGCTAAAATATCACTTTTTACATGAAGTGTTTCTGAATTACTTCACTTTCTAGTGTCTCCCCCAACCCCTGAAGGAAATTACTCCATATTTATTTTATATATTATATACATATATATATATACACATATATACACATACACATATATATATACATTATATATCTGATGTGATATCTACCTATAGATGCATATGTATGTATGTATCATATACATATTTTGAATATATATTAGACTCACATACACATGTGAGATTCTTGAAAGCAGGGAGTATTATTATTATTTTTTACCTTTCTTTGTATTCTCAGTTTTTAATACAATGCTTGGCATATAGTAGGTGGTTAATAAATGCTTATTGTCTTTACTGCTTATATGTGTAGATTTTGTCTCTTCTAATAAATGGTGAGTTCCTTCAAGAAAGGTATTGTTTCATTTTTTGTCTTTGTCTCTCCAGTGCCCAGCACCATGACTGACATCTAATGAGTATTTAATAAATACTTTCATTCATGTATTTAGTCATTCAATCAGTCACTCATTTATGTAACCTATAGTAAGATTCTAATAAATGACTGTTGATTGTCTAAAGTTTCATTTTGGATTTGTGGAAAACAAACTCACTTCAGTACATTAGTTCATTCTATTTTATTCAGTTATGCAAAATTCCACTGTCAAAAATACATTTATTGAACTTTCCTAGCTGGATAACACTCTCTTGGCCATTGATGTTTGTCCCTCATATGTATACTTAGATATTAAAAAACTAATTCTGTTGTCTAGGGAAAAATCTTTAAAGTACAGAGTAATTCTGATTACTGTGGAAAGAACTTAATCTCCTGGGGATTTGAGGCCCATTTTTCTTCTTTCACTTTTCTCTGGGGAAGTATTCTATGTAGTGTTCCTTAGGAGTTTGAATTTGAAATGACCAATATGAAAGTGAAACTTAAGAAGTGAGTCATACAAATTTGCTTTAACAACAACCATTGAAAGGCAAGTTAAATGGATTTTCAGATTTTAGCTGTCCTATATTTTTTTGTAATCTTTTAATGAGGATATTGTGGTTATTACATTGAATTTGCCTAGATTACATTTTATGGCTGTATCTTCTAAATTAAAGCATGAATTACAATTTATGGATATTACTGTTACATATTTTAAAGATTAAAAATACTCCCTAAGAGACAATTTTGTAGCAAGCAACCCATACAAGGTCACCTATGAAGGAATATGGAACATTAAAAACACAAATTCATACTTACATATTCTCTTCCCCACTCTAATCCCTAGCATACACACACACACACACACACACACACACACACAAACACACTCACAAACTATTTGAAAATAATAAATGATCATCTGTCATCAGCAGACAGTCCTCAAGAATTGGAACAATTTTACACCCTTATCTATGAATTTCATTTCTTTTTTATTAAAACTCTGATAATTTCCCTATTGCTAATGGAAGCAATGAGAGCAAAGTGCAAGGTTTCTAAAAATGAATCCTTAAAAAAGTCAGAGTTCTCTGTTAAGAAGATACTGACTCATTTTCTTTGAATTTTTTATGTTATCAAGAAAATTAAAAATGTAATAGTGTAAAAAAGCAATATTGTCTATTCACTGTTCTCCTTTTTCCTCATTAGTTACTACTGCAACAATGCAAATAAACCCATGAACGATCTATAATTTTGTCTTGGGAATGATATCCATTTATGTCAACCCTGGCACTAAAGCAGATCTCAGCTGGGAGATAAATTTTAGGGAATATTGTGAAGGGTATAGAGATGAAATGACTCTTCTGATGTAACATGCTATTATACATTACACATATTGCTACACATATTCAAATTAAAATATGGTTTCCATTTGATCAAAATAACTTTTTTTTAAAAACTATAATATACCTATGAATTTTCAGGTGCACAATAGGATATCCACCATTGTTATCCCTAGTTGGCATTGTTTTCAACTTCAATGCGGTAGTTAAGTGGTATGATGGAGAGAATGTTAGGTCTGGAGTCAGGAAGATTTGATTTCAAATCTATCCTCAGACTCTTACTAGCTGTGTGACTCTGGGCAATAAATTTAAGCACTATCTGCTCAGTTTCCTCAACTGTAATTGAGGGATAATAACTATAAAATGGGGATAATAATAGTACCTACTTCCCATGGTTGTTATAATGATAAAGTACTTATTACAGGGTCTGATGCACAGTGGGTATTTAATAAATGTTTCCTACCTTCATTCTTTTTTTTTCTTCTTTCCTTTTTTATTTCTTCCTTTCCTCCTACTTTCCTTCTTTCCTTCTTCCCATTAACCCTCTTTCTCTTCCTCCCTCTTTTCCTTCCCTTCCTTCCTTCCTTTCTTCCTACCTGCCTGCCTGTCTATGCCACTCCCCTACTCAATAAACTCTAATGGTGTCCCATGACCTATAGGATGAAATATAAACTCCACTGGCATCTCAACCAATGGTACCTTTCCAGCCTTATTACACATTACTCCCTTTGATAGAAGCAACCTAAAAAAAGAACCTTTGCTATAATTGCTAGTATAGTTCCTTCCCTTCTCAAATAAATAGGAAAGTTACCCTTAAGACTTGATTAATACAGGAGACTAGGGTTTCTGCTGTCGGTACAACTTCCTCATTACCTAAGTGCAAAAGCTATGCATGAGGAGTCAGGGGCTTCTCCATCAGAGTTGACACACAGGCTGACTGCTGTATCATCATGGCAAATAAGCCCAAATGAATCAAAACTATATCATTGTCGATTATCCTTATCATGTTATTAACAAATTAGCTTGCCTTTTAAAAATATGGTCTATGAGCTTCCCATTTCTTTCTAATCCCAAACCTGAACCACAAGACCACTCTGAGTCAGTCCTGACCAAAAACTTTTGGTATCAATTGGTAAAACTTGAGCCAAATGTCCTAATGTCTGACTTTGTGGTTGAAGTGGGTTACCCACATGAAATCAATTTGAAATCAACTATCCGTGGTCAGTCAGACCATTTAATCATTAGAGCAAATGTAATTAGTGACAAATTGAAATGGGAAAAATGACCTTTTGTTTCATCTTGAGAAAATTCAGGATATTGATACATACAAAAATATTTAATAATGTACCAATATGTCTAATATACTGAATAAAAAATACTCTGGTTTAAACAATGTCCATAACTAAGATGGGCCTTCCATGACCTTCGGTATTAGAAACAATAGATGAAGGGATTTTCACTTAAAAATAAATAAAACAAAACCAAAGAACAATCTCTATGTCATCTTGAACATTATTTCTATAAGAAATTTTATGACATCTTGGCATAGTCATTAATTACTAAATAGCTAAGTTGCAATAGAAAGGACTTAGATGTTTGTTATGCTTCTTTGACACTTGAAGATGCCCTGAGGTCTTTTGAATCTTAGATCTCAAGGCAATGAATGCTTTAAGTTTAAATTAGATGATTTTGTGATAGATGCTAACATAAGTACAGAGAAGTTATGCTTATAAAATGTTCCAAAGTTCTATGGGAATTATGTGTATATATTAACTGCTATCAGGTCTTTGGGTTCAGGTGCTACAACTTAAGTAGAACTGTGGGTAGTATTTCAAAGTATGCATGTGCTTTAAATAGTTCACTTGATTTTCACAACAACATTACCAAAGAGATATTACAAGTCACATAACTTCAAATTTACTGATGAGAAGACTCAGAATGAGAGAGGTTAAACAAAATCATTCACCCATGGTCACACAGTGTCAGAGACAAGTTTCAAATCCATCTCTTTCATCATCCAATCCATGACTATTTCCACTATGCCAAGCTGCCAGCAGAAAGTTTCAATGAAATAGAAGGGTGGCTGACAGGTTCTCCTTGGAGAAATAAATAAATGAATTTGTTGAAATTGGTTCAAAAATAACAAGAAATATATTCATGGGAAATTTAGTTATCATATTAAAATGTTCATTATAAACACATGAAAAATACAATGAAGAGCATCATACCTTATTCACAAGCATCTGTTGAAGAAAAGGAGCAATATAAAGATAAGTTAATACCCTCCAAAGTAGATAAACATGTAATTTAATAATCAAGACTTAAATATATAGGTTGTTGGGGGGGGGAGAGAACAGTGAAAAATACTGCTTAGGTTTAAGAAAAAAAAGAGGCAAATGCCTTGTTAGTTACATGGAATTCTTACACATATATAATGGATACACTATTAAATTTAGGTGTACTAGTCATAGTAACCACCAAACAACATCACAAAAATGAAATTAAGGGAAAGGAAAAGGGAAAGAATAGCATTTATATGGTGCCTACAATGTGTCAGGCCCCCACACTATCTTAAGCACTATTTACAAATATAATCTTATTTGAGTAAGAATATCTTGATATATCAGACATGAATGGTTACCTACATGGAAATTGATTTGAAATCAACTCTCTGTAGTCAGTCAGATAATTTAATTGTTAGAGGAAATATCATAATGAGTGCCATATTGAAAAGAAAAAAAAATGACCACAAGTGAGAAGACATGGCATGTAATTAAAACATCTTCAACTTGCCCTTTTAAATAACATGTTCATTCTAAAGAAGAGTAAATGGATAAAAGAATACATCAAAATAGACTGCCATCATTTTCCAAAGAAATTTATTCAATATAACTCAATCTCCATGACATGGAAGCCAAAAGAGCCTAAAAACTACCTGCTTTATCTAAGAAACACAACCACTTTACCAAACCAAGAGAAATAACTACCAAAAGCAATGCTGGTTTAGAATCAAAATTCATTTATTACAAAAAAAAAATCAAGGAGGAGGATGGTGGAAGAATAGGAAAAAATTCTGTCTGAAAACAAAAATAAAAATAGTGGAGGGAAAAATAAGTTTATAGAAAATTTAGAAAGCAACTCAATTCAGCCAGATTATCCTGAGAATATTTAAGAATGAAATGCTTCCTTCATGCATTAGGATTTGTAAGCAAAGTCACTGGAATAAAATCTATGTCAATGCTTCAAGGACCTATGATTTTGTTGGTATGACTACTCCCTCCATCAAAGCAGTTTGCAGCTTCTTAATCAATGATATCATGAGTGGTTGCTGCCAAAAACAATTCATCCCCTAGTGCCTAACCTTCTGATGATGAGCCTCTGTTCACACATAGCAGCCCACTGTTCTTGTGCAGAGGGGAGAATAGAACATGGTGTACTTTAGAAAGCAGTGCTTGTTATATTGTAGAAATTACAGTGATTTTTTTAAATGTTAGTATCTCCATAATTTAAAGATAAAATGTTATTTGAATCATCTATAACTTAGAAACACAGTAAGTTTACATGTATTGCATTTAAAATATAATAGAATTTTCTATTCATTCCTGCTGAGATTGAGAGGAAGCATATGGATAGACAGCTAGCCTGAGAGCCAAGACCAACTGGATTTATTTCTTGACTCTGACACTATTGGCTGGGGAAATCATTAAATGCTTAGTCTTCTAGGCAACTTTCTAAAACTTTAAGAGTATCTGAAAATTCTGAGCTTCACTGATTGAAAGTTTCCTCATTTGAAAGTTACTTATACCAATGAAATCACAGGCCCAATTCTTATCTTTTTCTTACTGATAACTTGACTATTTTTGTCCATATGGCAGGCATGGTAATGCATGGTAATAGATAACATGTACAAGGGAGAAATTAAAATAAAGTCATGATATCAAAACGTATAATCAATATCCCAAAGACAAGAATAAATAAAAATGAAAATCAGGGTACATAAGGCAAGCAAACTGATCAATAGCACTGGATTATGTTACACAATTTCAAATCATTAGAGGAAAGTCCACTTGATTTACATATAGTGACATTAGAAGGCTATAAAAAGAAATAATTGGGGATCCATTTCAACCAAAATTAAGAGAAATATAAAACCATCAAGGCAAATTTTGAGAAAATAAAACATCAAATAAAATATCAAAATGAAGAGAAATATATAAATTTGGAAATAATTTAATTTTATACATTCATAAAAATGAGTAGGTCCAGAGAAATTGTGTACCTTCTTTGAAATAATATCACTTGAATTTACATGATACATTTATGTCATATGCCCAATTTTTATTTTCCAGTGTTTATTTCCAGTGCTTACATTTATATAGGTCTAGAAGAAATGTCAACTGATGCTATAAAAAAATCAAGCAACACAAAAGCTCTCTTGTGTACTCTATGAACTCACATAAATATATGATGGTATTAGTAGCTCCCAAAGGGATTAGCTCAGTCATGAAAAGAGTGGGGAACTATCTCAAAGCAGAAGAATTTATCTATCCTTGGATTGTTCATAGTATTTTGTTGGTAAATCTTGTTGCATTCTATTTTTTTAATTGTATTGTTGACTGTAACCTGTCTAGGACTATGATTATATTTACTCATCCTTGTGTATTCCTGTTCTGAATTACAGTAAGTGTTATATAAAAGTTGAACCAAAATATTTTAAAAAAATAATTGAATATCTCACATACTATAGTATTTATCTTCTTGCTCTAAAGCATTATCTTCAAATGGTTTGACAGCAACTTTAAATTTCTCTCTTCTTAAATCTTATTCTTCATGTGCAATGTAATGATTACCTTTCCTTTGATAATTGGATTAATGTAAAACATTCCTCGGTAACTAAGGGAAGTTTGGAGAGTAACAGAGGCAGAAGGGACCACAGTGGCCATCTAGTCAATCTTTATTGGAAAAACAAATGAAACAAAAAGAAAAAGCAAATAAAAACCAGTTTTACTTTTAGACTTCTGGTGAGGGAGAACCCATTACCTCCTAAAATGGTCTACTCCACTTTGGGATGACTTTAATTTTTAAGGAATTTTTCTTTACATCAAGATCGTTTTTGTCTCTTTTCAACATCCTCCCATTGATCTGCTGATTCTGTTCACAAGGGCTAAGGAAAATAAAAAGATCTAGTTTGCCTTTCCTGTAATAGGCATTTAAATACATGAAAAAAATTCTTACATTTCCCCCGCCTCCTCAATATTTTCTCCAGTTAGTCACATAATCTATAAAACATTAATATTTTTATGTGGACAAATAATTTATTCATTTATTTTGAGGCTTCCATAAAAGTACATTAAAATGCAATTCCCATTTGTTTTTAACTTTTTTTGAAAAATGAAATTCAAAGTCACAGATGGCATTCTGAGTAGGTATTAGCACTTAGAGTAAGCCACACAGGGTATTACATTCAGGAGCATGACTCCAGGGAATAATTTTAATATTACTTTTATAAATGTGTAACTGTTTAATGCCACAAGATACCACTTTATATGGCATGAAAGTTTTTATTGTGTGATAAATCAAGTTCTATGTGTTATAGGAGAGGCCCAGAGGACTCAGTGGTCAGCAGCATACTTCAGGCATAGTTTTCAAAACCCTGCCAGAGGTTCACAAATGGCCTGGATCTGCTTTGAGGGCAAAAAAACCCCCAAAAAAACAAAACCCAAACATTTTTTCCCCTCAAACAGTTATGTAGAAAGAATAGGGAAGACATATAAGCTGACACCAAGGGAAATAATCAGAACTAGAATCACAATATACACAATGACTACAACCATGTAAATGGGAAAAAAACAAAAACTACAGTAACAACAACAGTAATTGAAAACTATGAAATTATGAAAGTAAAATGATCAAAGTAGGTCCCAAAGAAGAGACATCATAAGGCATCCATTTCACTGCTTTGCAAAGGTGGGGGGAAATAATTATGGAATATTACATATGTCAGACTTCTTTCAATATGTTGGCTAGTTTATTGAATTTTTTCTCTTTGTTATAATGAATGGCTCTTATGTATCTAGGGAAATGTATATATTAAAAAGTAGATATGATATCAAAACAAAAAATATGAATAAAAAATAATAAAAGACATTACACAGCAAAAGAGAAAAACAAGTTTTTTTTGTAAATAAATGCAGATTCAGAAATAAATATATCCAGAAATAGAAATAAGACAAAGGTGTACAGTTTAAAACAAACTTTAAAAAATTAATAAAATAGAAAATATATTTGAGAGAAACTAAATAATTGTAACCTTTATTTGAAACAATTAGGGTTCTCACTTGTCTAATTTCCTGTATCTTTTAGGTACCAGACAAGGATCAGACATGAAAAAGGTTGGAATTTGAATTCCCTGTACTGTTTAATGTATAAGATGTTGGGTGATAATATTTTTTAAAGGATTTCACTTACTTTTTGATAATCACCTAAGACTACCCAGATAGAGAGGCAGCCCAGAGTCTGCCTTAGAGTACTGGATGAGATTTGCTTGGCTGAGAAATAGGGAACCCCTTGCCCTCTCTCTTCACTTTTTCCCTGGATTGAAAGTGCCTGCTTTATTTTTTAATAGTTAATTTATAATGTGAAAATATGTTTAACAGTAATGTATATGTATAGCTTATATAATACTGTGCACAGTCTTGGGGAGAGAGGAGGGAAGAGAGGGGGAGAAAAATTTTAAACTCAAAAGCTTATGGAAGTGATTGTTGTTAAATCAAAATGAATTAATTAAAAAGAAGAGTAAAATGACAAAAAATAAAATAAAATAGTTAATTTAGAGAAATGCAAATTAAAACAACTCTGAGGTACCGTATCACACTTATCAGATTGGCTAACATGACAAGTTGCAGAAGATGTGGGAAAATTGGAACAGTAATGCATTGTTGGTAGAGTTGTGAACTGATCCAAGCATTCTGGAGACTAATTTGGAACTATATCCAAAGGGTTATAAAACTGTGCATACCCTTTGACCACGTAATATCACTTCTAGGTCTGTAACCCAAAGAGATCACAAAAAATGTGAAAAGGACTCACATGTACAAAAATATTTATAGCAGCTATTTTTGTGGCAATCAAGTATTGGAAATTGAGGGGATGGCCATTAATTGGGGAATAGCTGAACAAGTTGTGGTATATGAATGTAATGGAAATATTATTTTTTCATAATCAGTGATGGGCAGGTGAACTTCAGAAAAACCTGGAAAGACTTCCACTATCTGATGCTGAGTGAAGTGAGCAGAACCAAGAGAACATTGTACACAGTAATAGCAACAGTGTGTGATGACCAACTTTGATAGACTTAACTCTTCTCAGCAACACAAGGATCTAAGACAATTCCAAAAGACTCCTGATGGAAAATGCTATCCACATCCAGAGAAAGAACTATGGAGTCTGAATGCAGATCAAAGCACGCTATTTTTTTTTTGTTTTGTTTCTTCTTTCTTGTGGTTTTTCCAATTGGTTCTAATTCTTATTTACAACATGACTGACATGAAAATATGTTTAATATGATTGTACATGTATAGCCTATATCAGATTGCATGCTGTCTTGGGGAGGAAGGAGTGGAGGGAGAGGGAGAAAATTTAGAACTCAAAATCTTATAGAAGTGAATGTTGTAATGTTGAAAACTGAAAGCAAATAAACAAATAATTTTTAAGAAGTTAACTTATAATAATAGCTATTATTTACACAGTGCTTTAAGGTTTCCAAATAACTTCACATATTATCTTGTGTCATCTTCACCAGAACCCTATGAGATAAGTGCTATTGTTATCTCCATTTTACAAATGAATAAACTGAGGTTGAGAAAGAAAACAAGGTGAGAAGTGTTTTTATTAAGGTCTTGTTGAAGGCAAGGCCTGCACACTATCCAATGCACTATTTAGCTTCCTGATGATGATGATGATGACAACAATGATCTTTTTTTGTTCATTTCCTTAAACAATTTCTGTTGATGGCACTGCATTTACCAATGCTGGTCTACAACGTAGGCAACTGTCTAGGGATTTCAGTGGAAAAGCCCAGGGTCACAGTCTCTGATAGTTGTTTGCTATCGCTCTTTTTAAATTGCTGAGGATATGGCCTTTGCTATGGCCAAATCATGTTCCTAGAAGCTTTGTGGAAGTGTCATTTGATTAATAAATCAAGGATCTGTGATTTTCATTGATATTAGAATTCCCTTCCCCAACCTGGAACACAACCTAAGTACTTAATTCTTAGAGCCTATGTATTTGTCCATGGTCACACAGCTAATAAGTGAAAAGGAACGATTTAGACAATTTAGACACAGAACTTGTGGACTTCAACTCTGACTCTCTATTCATTATAATACATTTTTTTTTGCAAGTATACATTATCACCTCCATTTTACAGATTAAAAAATTGAGTTTCCAGGAGCAGAATTAACTTTCTAGATCTCATAAAGCTAGTAAATATCAAAAAATGGGATCAGACCATTTCACCTTATTTTAAACCAAAATGCTATTTTCCTCTACACTATGCTGACTGTTTCTCATAGCCCTGTCACTTGATATCAGGGAGCTTCCATTCCATTTCTGTTCTTGTTAGGTTGTTTCAGTTATACATGACCTTCATGAGCTCATTTGGGGTTTTCTTGGCAAAGATACTGCACTGGTTTACCATTTCCTTTTACAACTCATTTTACAGATGAGGAAAACTGAGTCAAACAGAGTAAGAGACTAGCCCAGGGTCAAGGCCTGGTATGTTATCTTCTCCATCTATAAACACTAATACTAAGGCAGTATAGCATGGTGGATAGAGGAACTATAGCTTTAGAAAGACATGGCTTCAAGTTCTAAGCCTCTGACACTTAATATATGCTTTACCATGAGCAAATTACTTAAACTCTGAGTGCTCCCAGAAAACTCCGTGAGTCTATAAATTACAGATGACACATAGATTTTCATTGGTAGAAGGAGTTTCCTCTTTGAGAATTTGATAAACAGCTAGAATTATAGTATTAAATGCATGTGTATTATATATATGTGCATGTACTATATGCATATATAATACACACATGCATACATACATGCATATGCACACATATATGCAACAATATACAAACATATATACATACAAATGCATATGCATATGTATGTATATGTGCCTCTTTGCAGCCAGGTGGCACAGTGGATAGAGTAGTGGGCCTAGAGTCAGGAAGACTCATCTTGCTGAGTTCAAATCTGGCCTAAGACACTAGTTATGTGAACCTGGCCAAGTCACTTAAAACTGTCTGTACCAGTTTCCTTATCTGTAAAATGAGCTGGAGAAGGAAATGGCAAACCACTCCAGTAACTTTACTAAGAAAACCCCAAATAAGGTCCCAAAGAACTGGACATTACAGAACCTACTGAACAACAACAGCAGGGGAAGGAAGTCATACACACATATATATATATATATATATATATACCCACTACATATACATAAATACATATGTGTTTGTTTTGTGTGTGTATGTGCATGTGTGTTGAAGTCCCTAGGAAAGATATGTATTTTGGACCTGTAAATGGTCAATGCAAAATAATGACTTATTTATCTTCTAATCACCAATCTTATATATGCAGATGATAACACTCTGATGGCAGAAAGTGAAGAAGAATTAAGAAGCCTCTTGATGAGGGTAAGAGAGGAGAGTGTAAAAGTTGACTTGAAACTTAAAATAAAAAAAATAAAGATCTTGGCAGCTGGTCCCTTCATTGTCTGGAAAATAGAGGGAGAATAAATGGAAGCAGTGTCAGATTTTATATTCTTGGGCTCAAAGATCAGTACAGATGGTGACTGTAGCCATGAAATTAAGACAATTGTTCCTTGGAAGGAAAGCCATGACAAATCTGAACAGAGTATTAAAAAGCAGAGACATCACCTTGCCAGAAAAGATCTGCGTAGTCAAAACTGTGTGTTTTTTTCTTTTTTTCCCCAATAGCAATGTATGACTGTGAGAGTTGGACTGTAAGAAAAGCTTAACATTGCAGGATTGACACTTTTTAAATGGGATGCTGGTGAAGACTATTGATAGTTCCCTGGACAGCAAGGAGGTCAAATCAGTCAATATTTAAAAAAAAATAATTCAGGCTAGTCACTGGAGGGTCAAAAATTGAAGCTGAAGCTTAAATACTTTGGCCACATAATGAGAAGATGGGACTCATTAAAAAAGACTTTGATGTTGGGAAAGATTGAAGGAAAAAGGAAAACTGGACAGCAGAAAATGAGATGGATAGATAGTATCATGTAAATAATGAACATGAACTTGGACAGACTTTGAGAGATAGTGGAGGATAGATAGGCCTGGTGTGCCTAGTTGCCATGGTGTGTCCATGGGGTCACAAAAATTGGACAGGATTGAAAGAATAAACAACAACCACCTCTAAACAATATACTTTAAGATAGTAAACAAAAACAGAGTTTGTTGTGTACATGAAGCACCTGGGGCATCCTGTCTTAGACATGGACCCCTGGAAAAGCTCTCCCAGATGTATTATAATGTTCTGTGGTCAATACTTACTCAAAACATTAGCTAATGAATTCTTAGTAATACGTCTACTTTTGCCAGTCATATTAATCCAAACAGAATATTTTTTTTAATTAAGTGACATGGCCAATAAAATGTCAAGAAAATATCAACTCATGCACATATGTTGTACATGCTTTTCTACAGTTTACATACCTGGAATAGATAAATGGTCAAAGGTTATCAAACCATTATAGGTTTAGAGTTGCAAGAGACCTCAAAGTCTATTTAGTCTAAATTCTTCTATAGATGATGAAACTAAATCTCAAGGTCATAAAATAACTTTTCCAAGGTAACCTGAGTGGAAAAAGTCAGAGGTGGGATTTGAACTACAGTTCTGAAGTCTTTTAACTCTAGAGCCAGTGCTCTTTCCACTGTACTACATTGACATCTTCAAGAGAACTATGACTTAAAAATGCCCATATGAAAACACGCTTCAAATAAATAATACAGAAATATATGATAAAATAATGCTGCTGTTTTACTTAACACTATTGGCAGATAACAGAAAATGAAAATAGTCAATGTTGGAGTTGCTGTGGGAAGACAGGCACAATAATGCTGGTGAAACTGTGAAGTTATTAATTTTTTTTAGATTTAAATCTAGATACGTACAAGAAAAATGCCTAAACTGTCCATACTCCTTTGATGAATAGATTTTACTGCTGATTAAATATAGCGAGGAAGCCAAAGATAGAAACAAGTTTCTAAAAGACACCGAAATATTCATAACAACACTTTGTGGTATAAAGGACATAGAAAAAAGTGGTATCTACTGATCAGGGAATGACTGGAAAATGGCATATAAATGTAATGGAATTAGTAAGTAATGATAAGGAATATAGAAAAATGTGGATATGGTTGTCTGAACTTATGAAGTACAAAATAAGCAAAATCCAAAGAACAACATAACATAATTATTTTGATTTAAATATAAAGACTGTTTAAAGAAAGAACTCTGAATTAAAGGGAAAAAAAAACCCACTGAAGATTCAGAAAGATAGATAACCAAAACAAACCTCTTCCTGGAGCAGAAACAGGGACTTCAAAGGCAAAATACAGCAGTCATTTGTCATATGTGGTTGCTTTATCAGATGTTTTGTTTGTTTAATTGATTTTCTTAGTCACAAGAGAAGGTAAAATTTAGAGGGGAAGTTGAAATGACTGGCATGAAGAGTGAAAAGACAACAGTAAAATATGCTTTAAAAGTCATTTCTGCTATTTGTATTTCATTGTTCATTTATGGAAACATGCTTGATCCTTATTTATGACACAATTATTTCTACTCCTAGGCTAAAAAGTAAGAGGGAAAGGAATTTTTAATAGTATAGTTTGTTTGTTGCCTGCTTTCTGATAATCAGGATAATTCTATAATTAAAACCCTGGCTAATCTGGAAGTAGTTTTATTTTTTAATGTCTTTTTAACAATTATTATCAGGGAAGGAAAGGAAGGAAGGGGATAATTTTTAAAAATTTTTATAGCACATACTGCATGCTATTATCTTATTTGATCTTCATAACAATTTTATGGGGTAGGTATTATTATTCTCCCTATTTTACAGCTGAGGAAACAGAGGCAAACAGAAGTTGCATGACTTGACCAGGGTCACACAGCTAGTAAGTATTTGACACTGAATTTCAACTCAAGTCTTCCTGAGTCTAGGGCCAGCACCCTATCCACTATACCACCTAGCTGCCTCTTATCAAAAATAAGTATCTGACAAATAAACTTTTGCAGGATTTATTTTTAGTTATTGATATTTTTATTCCTGATAGGCAGATGCTTCCCATAAAAATACTCAAAGTTAGCAAATTTAAATGTACATTCGTCTCTTGTATGAACTGATGGAGAGCAAAGTAGGCAGAACCAGGAGAATTATTTACACAATGAGTATAATGAAGTAAAGGAAAATAACATTGGAAACCAGAAGGTATCTGATTAACACAAAAACCAATTTTGACTGCAGTGAACTGACAGCAAAGTATTGTCCAAAGGTGGTGTATGACAGGTGGAATGATGCATACATTGTCAGAATTGGACAATTTATTTACCTGTTTTGCTTTAATGTCCTTTTAAAAGGAAGGTTTCTTTAAGGCAAGGGATAGAATAAGTCACTAGGAATGGACAGCAATGTAAAAATAAAAACATTATTGAAATACACATTTGAATGTGTTGCCATTGTTCAGTTGTTTCAATCTTGTCCCATTCTTTGTGTCCCCATTTAGGGTTTTCTTGGCAAAGCTACTGGAATGGTTTTCCATTTCCTTCTCCAGCTCATTTTACCTATAAAGAAACTGAAGCAAATAGGGTCTGAGGTCAAATTTGAACTGAGGAACATGAATCTTCCTGATGCCAGGGCCAGGACACTATCTACTGTGCCATCTAACTGCTGGTATATATGTGTGTATATCCCTCCAAATTGATATTGATTGTTAAAATAGAAGTGTATGTTTTGAATATTATAGAACTAACATGGACCACTTTAATTGACCAGCATTTTGTTGCCTCTCTTTGCTTCCTTTATTTACATTTTTATGTCATTGAGGGTTATTATAGTCTTTCAGTATTTTCTGAATTCTTAATATTGGTAATTTTTATCATGTAGGTATATGCCAATACATTTATACATAATAATCTGTCAACTATGCCCCCATATGTAATTTCTAGCATTTTTATTATCAGAAATAATATTTCTACTGAATGAACATTTTTATGCATGTAGGTATTTTCTTGCAGTCAATACTCTGTTTGTAATATATTCCCAGAGATGGATTCTCAATGTCAAAGGATATGAACAATTAGGTAACTTTTGAAAATGTTAATTTTCCCTTGTGAACCATTAAACCAGTTCATCATTCTATCAAAGCTGGCCCCATAGTATAGTGCAGAATCTTGGCTTTTGATTTGGAGGATCTGAGTTAAAACTTTGCCTCAGATGTTTACCACCTGTATGACCTTGGTCAACTCACTCTTCTTCAGTTTCTTCATCTTTAAAAAGATGAAATTGAACTGTGTGGCCTCTGAAATGTCTAACCTATCAGTAATGTCTTTTTATAGAATGTCCAACAATGAGGTACTCACCTTTGCTAGCTTGAAAGATATGAGGAAATACCTCAGGATTGTTTTAAATCTTATTTCTCTGATTATGAGTGATTTTGAACATTTCATTTTTCAGGAAGATATCAATAGCATTTCTATTTTTGAAAAAAAAAATCAACATATCCTTTGACCTCTTGTCAACCTAAGAATAACTCTTAATTCAATCATATTTTGTTAATTCTTTTTAGATGTCAGACTAATTATACTAATTATTCAAGTAAATATTTTCCCCAAATGATTTCTTTTTTTCTGATTATATCTTTATTGATTTTTTGAAATCAAGAAGATCCCTTTATATGTTATTATTCTTTCTATCCCATGTCTGGTTATTAGTTTCCCCCATTAATATCTGTGAATGGTATTACTTTTCTTTCATATTTATTTATTTTGTGGTGTCTAATATGATAAGCCATCACTCTGGTAATTTTAATTGGCATGTAACATTAAATCAGTATAATTATCACAATCATTTTTACAATGCTGGCAAAACAAGTTATAAATATTGAGTGCCTTTCCAATTATTTAGAACATTTTTATTTCTGTCAAAATTGTTTAATAGCCATATCTGTAGAAGTCCTCTATATGTCTTTTTCTGGGTTCTTTCATATTTATATTTAATGTATTTAAATCTGAAAGTCTATTTCTGATATTTCCTCCTGAGAAATATAAAAAAGGGTAATATTTTTTTCTGGATTTATTTGGATCCTGCATTTTTCTTGAAGCTAAAGTAGAAATAATTTTGTTATTTGTTTTCTTATTTCCTCAATTTCCTTTCTTATCTATTGATACCTTAATGTTAGCTAGTCTAGTTAGTTAGCATTTTTAGCATTGTTTAAAACAATATTGGAAACAGTAGGCGTACTAGCTTTATTCCTGATTTTATTGGGAAAGTTTCCAATGTTTTTTGCCTTTGTTTTACACTTTTAGTTATTGAGAATATCTGAGATCTGAAAGTTTGATAAGCTGATTTGAGCCAGCTTTTGTATGAATACTGAGTTTTGGGCAATTTGGCAAAAAAGTCCGCCTTCTTTTCTTTCACTGAATGGGAATGAAATACTTTGACCTTGAGGTTGGTGGGGAATGATGACGACTTTAGACAGGACATTTTTCTAATCAAGGTCCTTATCCTGAACTTCTCCAAAGTGAGATGAGCTATGAGCTAAACAGTTCACATTTCACAGCTACATATGACAAGGGTACCAATGATGAACCAATGAAAAACTAGGAACATTCCATTGCAGAGAAGAGAGTCCAGCAGCTGCCAACATGCATCTGGAACATAGGATGTAGGTTTGAAGGGGAAAAAAAAATAGTTGATGATTCCACTCCCTGTGCTTCTCTGGGAGCAGGAACAAGTTTCCCATGTATTTGACTTCATCAGTTCTCTGTCTTCACCAGTCCCTCCTATGGAAAGGAAGGATAAAAGGGAAAGCAGACACAATCATTCCTCTCTCTTCACTACTAATTGCCTCAAAGGGCATCTGTTTGCCTTAAAAATCTTATCTCTTCAAGTTGTGTGGGGTTTTATATATATATATGTATATATATATATTAAATTTTCTCATTATGCATGTGATACTGTAGAAAAAGTTATAGCTATTCAAATTTTTGAATGAAGGAAGGAGATTAAGAAGTAAAAGCAGAACCTCAAAAAGGGGCAGATAAAATTACTGAGGATTTGTAAATCTAATTTGGAACCATAGCAACATACTTAACTGCAATGAGAGGACATGAGACTGTTTATGTGTGGAGAGGGAAGGAGAAAAAGAGAGAGAGACAGAGAGACAGAGACAGAGACAGAGACACAGAGACACAGAGAGACACAGACAGAGACAGACAGACACAAAGAGACACAGAGACAGACAGAGACAGAGAAAGACAGACAGAGAGAGACA
>NW_020948649.1:0-25700 GCF_900497805.2 Vombatus ursinus
AAGAAAGAAAGAAAGAAAGAAAGAAAGAAAGAAAGAAAGAAAGAAAGCAAGCAAGCTAATTGTCTCTAGCTGACTTGACGATTTCATTTCCAAAGCTGGTTTTGTTTTGTCTTGTTTTCAGCGATAAGTTGAGGAAGAAGCAGTTTCGCTTAGTGTTGACTCACTCTCCTTTGCGGAGAAGCACCTTGCTGTGACTAAGTTTAGCTTTCTCTTTGCCCAGAGGATCTCCTTCCCTCTTTCCTATCTTTCTACTCCCGTTCCACCTGAAATTGCTGGGCTCGCCACCCCATTGCTTCCTTCCTTCTTTACTCACTGCACCTTGATCATGTAGCTTTTAAGGGTGAGCGCAGAAGACCCTGAGTCTTAGACCGCACCGCCTTACTTCTCTGGACACGGAAAGAGCCCCAGTAAATACCTCATTGAGTAGCTCAGAATTCCAAGGACTGGATCAGGGGATAGACAAGAAGGGGAGAGGTGTTTTTTTTTTGTTGTTTTTTTGTTTTTTAATAGTTTACATTGTGTGCTGTTAAATGCCAAGATGACATGCAAAGCTCTCGGCAACTCGGGTTTAGTAGAAATGTGACATGTGAACTGCGGTTGTGATTGATTTTAGCGCCAAAGCAGCAGCCTGATTTTTCCTCCAGAGTAGGGGACACCTGCATCCTCCGCCTGGGCAGCCAGGGAGGGGGGTGATGGTGGTGGTGGGGGGGAGGAATCGTTGAAGCAAAAAGTAAATACTTCAGTGAATGTTTTTCAAACCGCAGACACTCGGGCGTGTTTTATCACAGCCACCTGTTCCCTGCTTAGCACTGAAATCTCCAAACGAGAAGCAGAGGGGGGGGGGGGGGGGGGGGGGGGGGGGGGATGGTGGAATATTCTTGAAAATGAACCCCAGCAAACAAGATGAACATTTATACCGGTTTTTTGCTACGGAGTGGGTCTAGGTTTTAAGCAATACTGGATGGACCAAGGGAAAAATAGGCCAGTGTGAACTGTAGTGGGTGATAATCTGCTCAGATTTCTGGACAGAAAACACAAATTCGACTAATAAGCCTTTGTGAGCTGAAACAAATCAGATTTATCTTCCTGATGAATATAGGACAACTTTATGGAACAATAATATTAAAACTATGTAATATTTGTAAACCTTTTAGTTTTCTCATATTCCTTTTCTAGCACAAACTCAATAGCTGCCATCTGACATCCTTTTCCTTAAGTCATAGTTTATTTTCCTCTACCAAATTTTGTAAAATCATAGACTATAGATTTAAGGCTAAAAGAGCCCTTAATAGTAGTACAATTCCTTCTTTTAAGAGTTAATTCATGAAATGAATCAAAAGGGAGTTTTAAGTAAAGTGTTCAGAAGTGATATTATGCAACAATCACAGATCCTAATTCGGGAATTTGGTAGTACACTGGAGAATGTGAATAGGGTTCTAGCACTATACACAAAATCAAATTTCTAGCTACATTAGGTTTTTCCTTCCTGACTTCTATGGGCCCACAACAAATCAAGATCCAGGAAAATATGGATTTAAGTTTTTCAATTAGATACTTCATCTTTCTTTATTCATCAAGAACTCATCACTCTTCACTCACAAAATTTAAAAATAAAGAAAATTTCTGACTATTCCATTGTGTAACAACCAGATGAATATAAGTAAGCACCCAAATGGTCACCAGCTGCTATTTGATGCTGCATAATATAGCCACCTAATATTTTAGGGTTTTGAGATTATGGAGGGAACCAGACAGATATTTGCATCAATTTATCTTTCCATATCTTTCCCTACCCCTCTTTCAGGAAATAGTTTTTTACTAAAGGGAAACTATAAGGACATCTGTACTAATAATAACTAGGCTTTTAAATGTAAAGAACTCCTTAAATTTTCCTTTTACATTAAAATTTTAAACCTTGCACCTAACTATTAATCATGAAAGTGGAAGCCCAAAGTGATCCAACAGTGTAACACTGTTGGAACATTTCTGGGAACACTTGAATGTTGATCTTACTAAATTCAGATAGTTAAGTATTGCCAATTAGCCAATCATCAATGAACATAAAGCCTAGACTTTTAATAAGTGGTTGGAAATTTTTCTTCAAAATTTTATTATTTCTAAGTTCTCCAGCCATCTGTTTATTAGAATATTTGAAGAGTCAAAATAATCATCCTCCTCCTAGTTCCAAGTTCTATTCTGAGTTTAAAGGATTTTTAGAGGATTAACATTTCTTAAAACTAAAGTGAAATTCAGTTGAAATCCCATTCTCAAAAATAACTGAACAGTGCATATACAGTTTAATGAAATTATGCAGTTATGGCTGAAAAAAATTTATAGCATCATTCATTCTAAGAATTGCAAAGCAAAGATAGAGCCAAATAAAGAGAAGCGGGGAAAGGACAAAATATCAGGAAATAAAATGATGTAGCCAGAGCCAGTGTGGAGGAAGAGGATTGGAATTTTTTATTCTGCAGTTACCCTCCAGCACACTTGGAGTAAAGAGAAGTAGAGAATCACTCTCTCCTCAGATTTTGTTAGTAATAATTATAATGATAATAATATTAATAAGGATAATGACAGTTGGCATTTATTGAACTTTGAATTTTAAAAAGCACTGGAATGAATTATCTCATTTTGATCCTCACAACAGTATTGTGAGATATGCACTTCACCACTATAATGAATAGAAAGGTCTTTTTTTAAAAATCTATTTATAGCATGAATAGAAAAAAAAAAGTAAGAGTACCTAACACTGTGTGTTTGAACTTAGTTTAAACATTATATTTCATTGAATACCCTCTTTCATTTTGACCTCAAACCTTCCCTCCTCCAATAGCTGTTTCTTTGGGTAAGTCTCTTAACTCTTCTGAACCCTAGCTGAATCACTTTGAACATAAATGGGTGGGACTAGGTGATTTGTAAATACTCTTTCAGCTGTCAGTCCTATGATCTTCATACTACCTTTTGATCAATGATCAGGGGTTAGGAGCCAGGAGATGTGGGGTGAATTTTCCCTTTACTAGTCCTGTGTCCCTAGGGACCAATTCACATCATTGAGCCTCAATTTCCTCATCTGTAAAAGGAAAAGACTGAACTAGATGATGTCTATGATTTGATTTGGTCTATCATTCTGATCAATGAAAATAATAAAGCCATCTTCTCAGATCCCTTCCTGACAAACAGAAAAATGGGGAAACCAAGATTGAGATATTGAGGGGAATAAAAATGTTTGTGTTTGTGGAGAAAAGTTTGTTGTTGTTTTTGGTCTTTCATTTTGAAGAGGACCAATGACATCACTTGTGATGTCTTGACTTTCCAGTGAATTGGATTTAAGTGAGACAGAGTTGCACAAAACCTCACTCTTTCTTCCAGAGTCATCAAAGTTTAGTGGCAAGACAAAGGTCAGGATGATTTGCCATGGCCTGGGATGCAGTGGATGACCATGGCACCTTTGATGTCTGAGTAAGCTCTAAGCCAGAGGTGGGGAACCTGCCACCTTGAGGCCACATGTGGGACCTCTAAGTCCCTTAATAAAAAGATTTATTCTGTGAATTTTGGATTCAGTCGAAGGGCCACACTTGAGGATTTAGAGGGCCACATGTGGCCTTGAAGTTGCAGGTTCCCTATCCCTGCAGTCTAAGCCCTCTGCAGTGCCTGCTTCAGCTGCCTTCTTGGTCATTGTAACAAATTGTCCTCATCTGTCCATTCTACTGGGGGAAGTCTTCACATGCTTGAGGTAGAAACCCCTTTAACTCACTGATGGGTTTGAGGCCTGTCATTTATCCTCAACCTGGTTTAGCCCATCTGCTGAGAAGGTTTACTGGGGAGTGGTTGCTGTTCATGCTACAGCTTCTTGGAACCACAGGTAAGAGTTGGGTGAATCAGACAGACACCAAAGGAGGAATGAGTAGCCCTGAAAAGGGCTTGGCAAGCCCTCACACCAAACATGCTAGTCCTCTTGGAACACTCCATATAGAGAAACAAAAGAGATACAGAGACATATAGACAGACAGAGGAAGGGGAAGGGGAGAGAGAAAATAAAGCAAGACAGGAGAAGACAGAGAGAGAGTATGAATCTAGTGCTGTATGTTCAGGACAAGATCTAGTGAGATCAAACCAGTTTAATTTAGGCCCAACAAAAGAACTCTGTGAGTTCAGTTTAATGGGGAAGTGGAGACTTCAGAGAATGATGGATAATGCAGACCAAAAAGGAGTCTGTTTCTTAAAATATCCAGGCAATTGGAATTGGTGGTCCCTCTTCTCTTTACCTGCTCCATTCATAAAATAGGATTGATGAACCCAGCAGAGTCACACAATCAACAAACATTTGTTTTACATTATGTACTAGGCACTGGGAAGACAGATAAAAATGAAAACAGTCCTTCAACTCATGAAGCTTAGATCCTATCACTAAGATATTGTGTTCATGTATAAGTACACAAACACATAGCATATTAAGTTATTGGGGGGAAAGGTGAGCACTAGCAGCTGGGAAGATCAGGGAGGACTATGTAGAAGGTGGCACTTGGGCTGAGTTTTAAAGGAAACAGGGATTCTAAAAGGGGGAGGTGAGGAGGGAGTGCATTTCAGGTAAGGGGGACAGCTAGGAGAAAGGCAAGGAAATGGTAATGTGCTAGAGATTATACTAATTATACTAATGTATAACAAAGCATGAAAGATAGGTTGTAGGTAGATTATAAAAGGCTTTCACAATGTCAGACAGAGGAGTATACATTTGATCCTAGAAGCAGTAGGGAAAAACTGGAGTTTATTGAGTGGGAGAATGGCATGGTAAGATCTGTAGTTTACAGGGGTGGAGAACAAATGTTCTGTGAAGTCTGGTTTCAGTCAAAGGGTCAAACTTGAGGACCTAGAGAGCCATATGTAGGTTCCCCATCCTTGGGTAGGATAATCATTTTGGCAGCTGTGTCAATTATAGATTGGAGAAGGGAATGATTTGGGGAAGAAAGACAAAGCTGAAGGCTATTATCATTGTTCAGGGAGAGATGATGGCCTAATCTGAGGTGGTAATCTTGTGAGTAGAGAGAAGACAGATGTGAGAAATATTTCAGTAGTAGACATGATAGGATTTGGCAACCAATTAGATAATATGGAGTGAGAGAGAGTGGAGTCAAGGAGAATGAGGCTCGCTTATTGGTAAAATGGTGGTGCACTCAAAAGAGACCGAGAACTTTGGAAAAGGATGTGTTTTGATGGGAAGGATCCATGACATGTTTATGACACAACTGAGATGCTTGTGGGACACCCATGTCCCATAAGCAGTTGGAGATGTGTGAAAAAAGTTCAGGAGGAAGCTTGGAGCAGGATATATAACTCTGGGAGAGATGACATTTAAAATTAATGATGAGGTCAGCTAGTTAGAGAGTGTAGAGAGAAGAAAGCCCCCGACAGAGGCTGGCGGGTGCGGGGTGCCTGCCTACAGTTAAGGGGTATAATATGGCTGAAAAACCAGCAAAGAAGTCTGAGTGATAATAGTAGCAGGTGAACCAAGTGAAGTGTTACGGAAGAGAGAGAAAATCGAGGAGAAGGAAGAGAGTCAGAAAACATTGAAGTTTGAAAAAAGGGTGTCATATTTGGTAATGAAGAGATAACTTGACAATTAAGAAGTTAAGTGTCGTTTTCTGGATATTAACAAGGGAAAGGGGGAAGCTACAGTGATTTCCACACTTTCTCATTTAACTCCAGGGACAAAAGAAGTTATCGCCACCATCCAAAGACTACATTTCACAACATGCAACACGCCAAGGGCTGGGGCGCGTGCGCCTGAGGCACAAATCTTCTTATTGAACGGTGGGAATTGTAGTTTCGATATCACAGGAAGTCAGTTTCCTCAACTCTTGTGAATATGAAACCCTGTGACCCGGGGGGGCGGTATTATGCTTCCTTCTGACCCGGAACAGGATGGTGTTGGTTGAAGGCCGTGAGACAGCCTCCCGGACCAATCGGCGACTTGGAACTAGGCGTTGGTATTTGAAACCGCCCAATCAGAGGCGCACACTGAGGTTTGTTCCTTAAAGAGAGCGCTGAGGAAGAAGGCGGCAAGGAGCAACGGACGGTGGCCTGCGAGCGGACGACAAGGTAGCCGGGGGAGTCGAGGTGACGGGGCGCCGAGGGCCTACGGTTACGGTTTTTTGGGAGACTCTCGGGGCATGGAGCTCGTTGAGCCGTCCGGAGGGGAGCCAGTTGGGATTTCCACCGCCTTCTCTGTCTAGGAGCGGACGAAGAGACGGGCCGCGAGGGGAGAGGGCTGGGGTGAGAGCCCAGGTCTGGATGGTGTCAGAGGAGGCGAGGGGGCGCGAGCTGGGTGCTGGCCAAAGCGGTTTGGACGGGCCCTGGGGGGTCGGGGTGAGGGACAGTCTTCGGGGTGGGTGTGTGGAGGGGGGGGCCCAAGGCGCGCCTGGTTCCAGCCTTGCGCAGGCGCAGTGGTCTCGCCGCCCGAATCTTTGCAGTTACCCCAGTTACCCCAGCCCCCCCAGCCCTGCTTTTTCGTCCTCCCTCTTCAGGTTCCCTGCCCTGCTGGGCTTGGATTCGGAGCCGTTCCCCCCGCCCCCTCCCCGTTGGCTGGGACCCCGTTTGACCCTCTGCTGTCTGATTCTACAGATGACCGGGTCTAATGAGTTCAAGTTGAACCAGCCTCCAGAAGATGGCATCTCCTCGGTGAAGTTCAGCCCCAACACATCCCAGTTCCTGCTGGTCTCCTCCTGGGACACTTCGGTCCGGCTCTACGATGTCCCTGCCAACACCATGCGCCTCAAATACCAGCACACTGGCGCCGTTCTCGACTGCGCTTTCTATGTAGGTTTTTAGATAAAAGATATTATTTTAAGGGACGCTTTCTGACTCCCCCATCACGGTGAAAATAATTTAAGTATCTTTGGGGGTAGTTGACTTAATCTCAGAGATATTCCATGTAGAAATTGGGTGTGGGTATTTAGTACTGTTTAAGAGTCTCTTAATGCTTTTGGATTCTTATGAATGACAAAAGGAGGCAATCATAAAAACAAAGCAGGTTTGGCTTTGTTTTTTCTTTTTTGGTATCATGGACCCCTCTTGCTATCTGGTGAAAACTATATATTCCTCAGAATAATGTTTTTTAATGCATGAAGTAAAATATATAGGATTATAAATAAAATGTATTATATCAAATTGCAGTTATCAAAATATTTCTTAAAAAAAGTTCAGCTATCCCACCATTAGGAACCTTAGTTTAGTTTTTAATATGTAAAGTAAAATATATAGGCATATAAATGAAATACATTATGTTAAATCACGGTTATCAAAAGATAGAAAAAAAGTTTAGAGATCCCACAATAAGAAACCTAGGTTTAGAGTAAAATTTTGGAAGTATTTCTATATTTCCACCCCTACCCCCAGCCATTTGTAAATAAAATAAACTATTTTGTTTTATAGTTGACTATATGCTTGCTTTGTTACCTTCCATTTAAAAAAAATGGTCAGTTGGCAAAGTTTATCTTAATAACATAGTTGTTCTTAAAGTTTATAGATCTTAAAACTTGTTAGAAGTGTTATACATTCAAAACTAAAACAAAACAAGACATTTTTCAGGATCCAACACATGCTTGGAGTGGGGGATTGGATCATCAGTTGAAAATGCATGATTTGAATACTGATCAAGGTAAGCTGGCAAAATTTCTCATTTTCAGGTACTTCATTTTATAAGCTTTTTAGGATGTAGATGGTTCTTTATTATAGCAAGGTAGCATCCTAAGTAGCTTAGGTATTTGTAATAATAGAATAGCTACAACTAAAGCTTAAATTTATTTTTAAAAAGTTCAAATGGCTCTCAAATTGACCGTCTGATGCTTTTTTTTTTCACTAATAAAATTTGAGTCCCATCTTAAGTTTTACGTGACTTGCCAAGTATTTGTCTTTGCCTCTGTAGTTAGATGGATCTGGATCATTTTTATTGCCTTTCATCCTATTAGGATTTTGAGAAACTTTGCAAGTTTAACTTTATTTTCATTAATTTTGATTTAAAAAATACTTTTGAAATCTGTGAAATGGAAGTGTCTATTTCCTTTCCCTGTGTTGATACTTAGAGCATTTTAAAAGCCTAATGTGCTCGAATTATATTTGAGTCACTAATTGCGTAATGTACTAAATTTTACTCTTAAGTGAATAACATAGTCTTTTACTCTAGGAACCTTGGTGGTGCTGTGGATACTCTGGGCTTGGAATCAGGATGACCTGAGTTTATATCCTGCCTTAAACACCAGCTGTTTGACCCTGAGGAGGTCATGTAACCTCAGCCTCAGTTTTCTCATCTGTAAAATGAGGATAAAAATAGCAACTACCTTTCAGAATTGTTTTGAGGATCAAGTGAAATAATATATATATGAAGTGATTTGCAAACCTTGAAAGTGAAAATATATATGATAGCTATTATTAGGAAAACTTAATTTGAGGTCTATATTTTGAAATATCTGTTCTAAATTTTTGCAGTGTGTCAGTGACAGAGCTTGGGAAGTGCCCCAAAGCTTTTTAGCTTGATGATTTTTAGAATGTTCTTTGTTTATACAAATGTATGTATATGTGTGTGTGTATGCATGTACACATACATATATACACACATTCCTACATACATATGTACATATAATTAAATAGGAAAGATTTTTTGGGTACTTCAAAGAAGATCCTAGGAATAGATAAAAGGGAGAGCGGAATAGAGATAGAGACAATATTTTGACAAAGTAAAATATGAGTAAATACATTATATTTCATGAGTAAATACAAATACATTTCACTTATGCTTTTTACCAGCGTGTGCTCTTTTTTTTTTTTTTTTGGTAGCACTTGATGTTATAGATTATATGTATTCTAGCATATGGCCATACAGATTTGCTTAGACAAGTCTGTAGTCCCAAGATTTGAAAACAATTTAGAAAATACCTAAAGGTTTCAGCCTATGGTAGAATGATAATTTTTTGGGAGTAGGAAAGAAGTTTTCAGTTCATTTAGGATTCATTTCATTTAGAATCAGGAAATTATTGAAACTGGTAGCCCCTTTTTGTTTCCCCAAATTACTTTTGATGTATGATTTGCAAAGCTTACAACGAGAATGGAGGTATATCTTCCAAAGTTGAGCTGTTTTGAAAGCTAAATGAAAGCATAGAATGCTGATGACCCAGGCCCCAAAACTTCAAAACTAATAACTACAAAAAATTTAGGTAGAAAACAAGGGTTTTTTTTTTTAATAGTATTAGTTTATATTTGAGACTTCCTTGTGAGAGTCCAGGGAAACCAAAATCTTTCAACTAATATTTATTGAGGAGCAAGTATTTGGTTGGTGTACCTACAGAAGAACCCAAAGATAGCCAATTACAGCATTTATGATCTTATAGATATCTTCTGCTGCCAAATAGACTGACTGTGGTGTCATATCAGTAGTACAAATTAAATACTATAGGTTATGGGGGAGGGAAAGAGAGGGAGTTACTTCTGGGCTGGTTTCTGGATTGTAGAAAAATTTATTCTTGTATTCAGACTTCAGTGAAATGGTTTTTGCTACTGATTTATCGCGTACTGTAAATAGCACATTTTATTGTTCTTATGAGAAATCTATTTAGTGGAGGCAATAAAGCTAGATGTTTCTCTTCCCCTCCCTTCCCTTTTTTTTTTTTAAAAGAAAATCTTGTTGGAACCCATGATGCACCTATTAGATGTGTTGAATATTGTCCAGAAGTGAATGTTATGGTTACTGGAAGTTGGGATCAAACAGTTAAATTGTGGGATCCCAGAACTCCTTGTAATGCAGGAACCTTTTCTCAGCCAGAAAAGGTAGGTATTTTTTAAATAGTGTTAGAAATTATGATATTTAACGAGGTTAAATTGATTTGATATGTATTTATTATTGAAAATGACTTCATATGTAGAGGTTTAGTATACTGTATCTTTTAAAACCCAATTAAACACATTTTTAAATTGACCGGAAGACTTTTTATCTCGTCTTAGTTTTGTGCTTTAAAAAAAAACTTGACTTAAACATGCTTCCCTACGTTCTTCATACTGCATCTCAGGGTTGGGATACAACATGCTGCCATTTGAGTAGAAGCCATTTAGCAAAGACTGCCGATTGTCCTAAATTGAGTTCGACATGCCCAAAGCAGAAAATGAGATGAAACATCACTCATTTTCCTTTGTGACCTGAGGTTTCATTTGAATTGACTGTTAAAAGGGTAAAATAGGCTATCATTGCAATTTCTGATAAAGGTGTGCTACTGTTCTTTTTTTAATAGTAAAAGATATACTTAGGAAACTAAGGTGTAAGGCTTCTTTAAAATCAAAACTTTTTGTATAAAATTTAACCCTTTGATCAGGAAGTGAAGCCTGATGAAGAAGATGATTGAGCATTCTCTCTACATCTTTGTTAGACTTTATCAGTTAGTAGTTAATTTTAAAGACAGATTGTTTTTAGCAATATAAAGGTATTCCTGAATTAAATCTATTTCTTTAGTGTAAATATACTATTCAGACCATGTTAGCCATCATTATATACTATATTGCGTCTAAAGAGCCATTATTTTTGCCACATTGCAGTCGAATCTACTTCTGGCAAGACCTTTGTTCAGAATAAAATAATTGCATTGTTTCTAGTTTTGATTTATAGTTGTATGTAGCATGTTAAGAGCTGTGATAAATTGCTGACAGAATATCATGTAATGGACAGCCACATTGAATCAAGCTGCTTATTGGTTCAGCAAGGTTCATTATGTCACTTTTTTTTAATACTTTCTTTGATAAATGTATACACCTATTCAGTAGTATGACAGTGGTTTCACTTGATTTATGATCATTGGGGATAGGAAACATAGTTAGAAACCTATGTCACCTGTGTAGTAAAGATTTAAGATAAGATTCCTGATATGATTGTACTATTATAAATTGAGCTCTTACTGGATTCTGGATTCATAAACTTTGATATTTCACAGAACTTATTAAATGTTCTGTTATATGTATAACTTTTTTGTTTTAATTTTCTATTGATAAGTCTGTGGTAAATTTCTTTTTCTACAGAAATATAAAAACCTCATAGTTCAGTTTTTTAGTTTTTGAATTTTTAAGTTATGTAACTGCTTCAGCTAATGTGACGAAGGTACAAATTTAAGATGCCATTTTAGAGGACCACTGAATTGTTGAACATAGCTTGGTACATGTGACTGATTTCATTGACAAGTTATTACCAAGCAGTTTTGAACATGGAGTATTCAAAAATATCCATGATTTTTTGGTTCCTTTTTAAAATTACAAATGCTGAAGGTTCAAACAGTTGTCATATTAAACTGTATTGGCCTGTGAAGTGAGTTTTTGGAAAGAACAGCTAAGTGGCTAAATTCTGTATTTAAAATAATTTGTTTTTACAGAATTGTTTATTTCTATTTGATGTTTGACTTTAATATAGTATTTTAAAATGTGCTACGTATTTGCTTTCAGGAAATAAAACACATCCAAAACCATCTTAATTAAGGTGAATAGATTGGAAAGTCCTAAGTTTTTAATAATTTGTGGAAGAAAATTTCAGATCTAAAGAAAAGTTCATAAAAGAACTTCTGGTTTCTTAAAAAAAATTCAAGCCATCATAAGGCATTTCTGAGCCTGAATTAGTGTTGTTGTTTTTTTTAAACTATCTTTCCTGGGATATTAGCTTGCATAGTTTTCTGTTTTTATTTGTAGAATAATTTGGATGTGAAGAATTTTTTAGAAAGGCAATGTTAGATCAGTTAGTTTTAATTTTAAGTGATTTGGTTTTAGTAAATGGTAATTGGCCAGAGCATATTATATATACTTTATAAGATAACAATAAAGATATGCTGTTTTATGAGAATTACTTGCTTTGAAACACCAAAAGCTGTTGTACATGTGATATGTTTCATAACTGACTGAAAGCACTTTGCCTCAATCTTTTCAAAATTTGGGGCCTGGTCTGCTGATTTTTAATGCTCTGATTAAATGTGTTTAGCTTTGGGATAAAAATGTCATGTACAAAATGACAGTATGTAGTAATTTTTGATATCCTTTAAAAGGTTTACACGCTCTCTGTGTCTGGAGACAGATTAATTGTGGGGACAGCTGGTCGGAGAGTGTTGGTATGGGACTTGAGGAATATGGGATATGTGCAGCAGAGAAGAGAGTCTAGTCTGAAGTACCAGACTCGTTGCATACGAGCATTTCCAAATAAGCAGGTACTGATCTTTTAAATGTCATTAAATATTGAAAATATGTGCATTCTCCTTTAGTGATTTTTAAAATAACATTTTAAAGCAAATACATTGGTTAAAGACTTAATCTGAGTGTACCTAATAGTGAAATTTCTGGAATATTTGAGCTGCAACTCAGGTATTCGGTTTTGTTTTATTAGAATTTATGAGTCAGAACTCAGATTGAAACTTGGAATTTTGCACAATCTTGCCATCTTTGACTGCTTTTGCACTAAAACTGCCTTAATTACTTTCCCTGTACAGTCTTCAAAAGTTTTTGATAAAAACAAAGGTTGATAACAGGATAGACAAAACTCTTACTCCTTCCCAACATATACCTCTCATAATATTGCTACAGTTACTGTTATGTGGTACAGCCTCCTTCCATTGTTGTTTCTAAGATTGGCTCATTTAATTCATGAAGTCTGGGACTTTAAAGTCTTTAGCTTTAGGACTACATGTATGCCAACTAAAAATATAGCCATAAAGTTTTAAGATGAATTAGTAATGTGATGAACTTTTTTTGCAATTAGATTGGTCCACTTATTTGTTTAGCAAGAAACTTTTTCTAAGAAGAGTAGCAAGTATAAGCCAGCCATCTTTGGATAGACTTTTTAACCAACATTCCATGACTGCTTCTTTGGTGATGGAGTCTGGAGTTCCCATATCATGTCATACACTGGTACACCAGACCGTGTGCCTTCAAATAATGTTTGCCTTCCTTTTTTTAAGCAGAAAATGATCATTTTTGATTTTTAAGTATTCATTCCTTTAACCCAGGAATTTTCTGTAGGAAAATCTCCAGTTTTAGAATTGAAAGCAATAGGAAAACATCCAGTAAATTTAATTTTTACATTAAACTCTTCAGGAGCATAACATTTAATTTAGATTAGAATACAACTGTATTTTAAAAGATCATTTTGAAAAGCAAAACATTTCTTTTTTCTTTCATCTTTGACATTTTCTAATTTGAAAAGGAAGTAGGGGGAAAATTTTGAAAAATGGAACCAGCTTTCCAAAGTTTTAAACAAAAAGTTTAAATTTCATGACATGTTTGGAATTTTAATTGATTATATACAGAGCTGGATCCCTTATTAGGGAAAAGGGAAGGGAATAAGGATTTATTAGCACCTACTGTGTGTCATTTAGTAAGTGTCTACTATGAGCTAAGTGCCGTTTCACAGGTAGGAAAATCTGTTATCTCCAAAATTTTATTCTTTGTTTGTATAGGCATTAATGTGATATCACCACTAAAGGAGAAGATTCTCCTACTATTTGAGACTGGTAATATGTGTGTGTTTTTCTCAGAAGTGAAGCATTGAGCTTGAAAGATGCTTTCTTCATCAGATTTGAATCTTTTTATATCAGTCTAGCTGACTTTTCCCAGTATCACAAAGAAGTACTATTAAAGCACTTAATCAGAATTTATATTTGCCTGAGAAATCAACACATTTGTTGTGTTTACTATGTACCAGGCACTGATGACTACCCAAATATGTAGAAACCCAGTTTTGCTTTGAGTAGAAAGCATTGATGTTTAACTTCAGGAATTACATTAACTGGATCACCAGCCTTTCTCAGCATTCCATTTATATCTTGATATATCTACCTTTTGTTTGTGTTGGATTCAGAAAATAACACTAAGTAAACTAACTAGATTTTTACACTTTTTCTATTCTTATTGGCAGGGTTATGTGTTAAGCTCTATTGAAGGCCGAGTGGCAGTTGAATATTTGGACCCAAGTCCTGAGGTACAGAAGAAGAAATATGCATTCAAATGTCACAGACTAAAAGAAAATAATATTGAGCAGATTTATCCTGTCAATGCCATTTCCTTTCACAACATTCACAACACATTTGCTACAGGTAAATTACTTATTAAAATATAGTTTATAATACTGCTATTGTTATCTTAAATAATTTTCCATTTTAACAAATATTTTTGATAATTCTAGAACATTGAGTATTTAATATTTAAATTTCATTTCTTTGCATGTTATATTATGAAAGTATTCTGAGACCAAAAAAGCAACGATAGGGATATTTTCTTGGTTATTTAACTTTTGTTCAATAAGTATACTAATCATAAGGAGCATTTCTGTGGTTGACATTCAGAAATAATGAATTTATTTTGAAACTGCTCACAGGTGGATCTGATGGATTTGTTAATATTTGGGATCCATTCAACAAGAAACGATTGTGCCAATTCCATCGGTATCCCACTAGCATAGCATCTCTTGCCTTCAGTAATGATGGGACCACACTTGCAATAGCATCATCATATATGTATGAAATGGATGACACTGAACATCCTGAAGATGGTATCTTCATTCGCCAAGTGACAGATGCAGAAACAAAACCCAAGTGAGTATGCTTCACCTGTATTTGAGCCTTTTCTTGCATTCATCCTAGAATTTATTAATTTTTCCAAATTCATGAATAGCGTTGTTGATGCCTGATAGATAGTACAGCTGACTATAGGGTTGGAGTTGATTTTATCTTGTTCTCCCAAGCTTTCAATATCCGTAGGTTGATAGACGTATGATGGATAAAATTGTGCCTAGTTGTTTTGTAGAGAAGAATGTCAAACTCTTATTCTTCTTGAAAAGGCACCATTATTTGAATCTCTGGAGTTAATACTAGCTCATTGCTGCAAAATTAGGTTGAAGAATTCAAGAATAATTTAGTTAAGTACGTTCTTCTATTTAAGAGACTTAAGAATGTGAAGTGTTAAATCTTTCCTCTCTAGAGATGATTTCCCTATAATATTTATAGGAATTGTATGAATATAGGGCTTACTGAAAATAAAAAAGGTTATTTGCCCTGTCCTGGAATAGTTAATTTCCCGAGTTTTGAAAATCTGATAAAAGATGTCTTAGTCTTTTCATGATGTCTTAAAGAGGCTGCATATATTTCAGTGGAGAAAAGCTTTTTATTTGGAATAATTTGATTAGATGAAAAAAGGAAACAACACTTAAGTATGAAATATTATTAAGTTTAGATATGCGAAACATAGTTCAGTATGATGCATTTTTGTATTTCCCATAGTACCTAATGTGGGGGCCTGGCTGCATGTAGTAGGTGCTTCAGAGATAGTTGTTGAAGTTAATTTTGCAGTTTGATTTCTAGTAATTTTATAAATTTAAATTTATTTTTTGTCATCCTCATCAGTTAAAGTTTATTCTGGCAAGTGGCAAAATAAACACTCTGTGCTTTATTGGTCATGATTTAAAAGCGATAGAATTTGAGGCTTGTTGAGTAAAAGCTGTGTTCTTGCTTAACCAAAACCTGTTCTAATTCTTTTGTTGTGGTTGGCCATTGATTTCATAAAGTTCTTTCCCTTTTTCAACTTCTAGGAAATCATGTGTATAACAGAATTTGACTTTAAATGTCACATTGCTAATGGCAAAACACTTGGCTGCCTTAATTAACAAAGAAGCGAATATCTACTTAAAAATTACAAAAAAATTAAATGGCAAAAAAGCTTTTTTGATTTACTATCTAAAGGTCATGGAATTATTTGCTATAGTAAAGGTATTTTGAAAAGCAGAGTTAGAATGGCTGTGCTTTTGATTATATTCCTGTTTGGATTTTGCAAACTGTATGAAATTTGAGTTTTGTGGCACTGTTTGAACAGAAATGTAAGAATATAGAAAACTTCCCCACATTTTTTACTAGACATTAAATAATAAAGAGATAGCCTCCTGTGCTATTTGTTTTCCTTGCTGCTTATAGTTGCTAATTCTGAAGCTGCTTCACTCTGCCTCATGAGGAGGTTAATCTACAATTAAACAATATTTCCTCTTGGCTCTCCATTATTTTCTGAAGCAGATGGTTCATCATTTCCTGGGCTTTTAAACAAAGCGAGGTTAAGGTTAGACTCTTGGGAATCAGCTAGTTTTCAATCTTATTAGGGTGCAGAAGGAAAACTAATAAGAACCTCATAACATCATTTTGTGACTGTAAACAATTATTTATTAGCAAACAATTGATCCCAGAAGGGCAAATTGTTTGAGTCAGTAATGAGCTGAGAAAAGACAGAGCATATCTGTGTATTTGGAAAATAATTGTAACGTAATTGCAGTACATTTAGACAGGCATCTATTTGGACCTGTTTCTATCTCTAAGTGAATTTTTGAAAACATTAATGAGTTTTGCATACTGTTCTGACATTTATATGATTCTTGTGCCCGTTTCAGTTGCCTAGCGTCTGGTGATTAAGAATTTTTTAAATTGTAGTGAGAATGAAATTCATTTAATTATAATTTTGTTCAAAAATAAGCACTAATTTCGGCTTATTTCTGCTGCTTATCTAGTAGCATTTTCATTTATTAAATTTAGAAGCCAGTTTTGCTTTATTTATTTTTTTAATGTGGGCAAAAAGAATATCTTTTTGAATAGTATTTGGTTTTAACCAAAAATCTACTTGACTCTTGATACATTTTTTCCTCATAACTTTTTATTAACAGAGAGGTAGTATTCTTTTACTTTACAAGTATTAATTTCAATAGAAAGTTAGTGTAAGCCTTCAAACCATCTATTGAAATGTATTTTCTTCATTGCAGGTCTACCTAATCTAATCATCTTGTGGAAGTGTGGCTTCTCTGTGGAAAGTTTTTGTGTACTTCCTACAAAAGATACTTGTCCTTAAGGGATAATTTATAGTAAATATGGATATGAACTCTTTTGTCATTGGATTTCTTTCTTTTCCCTTGTCTTAAAAGAAACCTGTATGTGTACAATTTAGCGCTTTTAAAAAAATTTTAGAATCAGGACTCTGTGTTCTTGTGTTGTAACCTGAAAAGAAATTTCTATTTGGAAATTTTTATCCTCCCCTTCTTCTCTCCCCCCACCCCCCAGCAGCTTGACTATTTGTAACATGAACTGTGCCATCTATTTCCTATTTAATAAATCAGTTTCAGAAACTGTTTTAAAATGTTGCATATTTTAAAATTTGGAAATTAGTAGAATCTGCATTATAAGGCCACCAGAAAGCAAAATTGCCCCTTTTAAGAGCGTGATAGGGCTATATTTTACCCCTTTGGAGCTACAATTAATTCCATTTTAATTATGTTCACTTCTGATATACATTTGGGGTGCAATCCTGGAAAAAATGATCCCTTGAAACTCTACTACTACTATCATCCATGTCTCTTGAACTTCGATATCCTTGTTGTGCAGGTCAGGTTTGCATTCTGCTTTGTACACAGCTGAGCTCTGCACCCAACTGTTCAGCTTCTCAAACTGGGCTTTGGAACTTGTGGAATCAGTGACCTTTTTCTTCACTTCTTTAGTATCTCCAGTATAGTATTCAAGTAGAAGCATAAATCCTTGCATTTGCCTGAAGAGACATATACCTAGCCATCATATTTTAAGTAAAAAACCTTGAGGGATGGCAAATGTTATAACACATTGATGGGTCTAATTTAATTATATTAATCTTTTGCTGTAATTTAAAATATTTTTGAAACCATTTGAGTAAATATAAAATATAAAACATGTATAGGACCTTAGAGTTAAGTTTTTTAATCAGTATTTTTTTATCTATTCCAATTTGAATTTTCTGCTATTTTTGTATGTTTCCTACAGTGATTAGCGCAGTCATGTGTCATAGTGTAGGTGGTCAATAAATATTATGGAATTAAAGGTAGAATGGCTCTCCCCCTCCGTTCAAAGTCAATAATGTGATGTATAGTTTGAAATACCAGATAATTATATTAACCAAGATGTAATCTACTTCAGGAAAATTCTTTTTTGGAGAGGTTTATACTATCAGCAATATGTTTGATTGGCCTCCATTGTTATGGTTATTGTTTGGTTTAGTTTTTGTTTTTTGAGTGTAAGAAGTGTGGATAGGAGGCTGTTTGGAGTGACCATGGTAAGTCACAACCTCAGTCTTTTTCCTGATTTTTAAAATAAAGGGATGAAAGTATTTAACTAGATTAATGAATTATATCCCTTCCCTCCATAAGATGCTGAATAATAAAGATAATTATGTAATTGAAGTAGACATTGTACAGTATTGTGACCCTTAATGTAGTGGTGTTTGATACTTTGTAACATTTCATTATCAGAATACATTGTAAAATGCATTGTAGAAATGCTTTATATTTCCATGTAGCTGTTTTGCTTTTAAAGGGTTCAGATCTTGAATCTGCCACTTACTAACTTGTGGGAATGTCATCTAATCTTTCTAGGTATTGGTTTTCTTTTTTTTGCAAAATGGAGTATTAGACTAGATGATACCTTAAGTTTTCTTCTAACTCTGAATTATTACTATATGAATTCATTACACTTCAACCAGATTTCTTCTCTTCCATAAGTGATATCATTCAGGTCTAGAATCAAAGGATTTTAGACCATGGAGCCATCTTTATTCTTTGCTGTTTTCTTGTTTCCAGCCAGTCATCAAGTCTTATCAGTTCTACCCTAAGAACTCATAATATCCTTTCTTCTATTCCTTTTAACTTTGTCAAAGGGTTTATCACTTTATACCTGGACTATTGCAGTATTTTTCTAACTGGTCATTTTTGCCTTTATGTCTCCCAGTTCATTTCACATATCACATCTGGAGATTATATGTGGTTACAGCAACATTTTTTTGGAACTGATTAAGAGAATCTTTGGGCTAGAGGGTTTGCTTCTTCATTCTAAAACTTTCTAAACTCCAGTTTAGGTTCCTTGAGTGAACTTCCTTAACCATCTTATCTTGTTTCCCTGAGTTCAGAGATCTGTTGTAATTTAATGTCCTCTTGTGTGCTACCGTCATCATATTATAGTGTTCAATTCTGGCACCCACTCTTCTCCAGTATTACCCCTTTCACCACATACTCTAGAAAAGTATTTTCACACAGTAAAGGAGCATTATATACAAAAAACAAAGTTAGGGTTGCTAGGTACTTAAAAATGTGTCTACAAATATTACTCAGACTGGGTGGTGTCTGGAACTTGCAAATCTCTTTTCTAGCTAAAGTTTCCCAGACCTAACTTTTCCTTGTAATTCTTTTTAGGGTCAGAGGGCTATACCCTGATCTTTTCTCCCTTTCTGGCCTACTGTGAGATTAATGGACTCTCTCATGTTGAAGATAGATATTTCTCATCTTAGTGCTCTGGACTGAATTTATTTGCTTCTTCTAAAATCCTAGGCCCAATTAAGGAGCTTCCTGGTAGCTGTACAATTTTTGGTGTTCTATTCCATCCTCCCTCCTCGCCCCCCCCCCGCCAATCCTACTTTATCTCTGGCTCAACTAGGTTTCTCTACCTCCCCATACCACACTTAATGCTCCAGATGGAGGAGAAGGTAAAAAACTAAAAAAAATTACAGTTGTATGTTAATGTCTGGAAATATAATTCAGCCTTCCAAAATGCTGAAGATAATTCCTTTTCCTTAAACCACATGATTAATCTTTATTATAATAGTTAATAGTAAAAAGCCTTAATTATTTTGCTGATCTGTTCAAAATCCTCAAAATGGGCTCTCTTGCATATCTATATTAGGAGCACCTAACCTTGTTATGATAAATTCTTTTAATTCCCTCAGAGCTTGAAGATCTGGAGGAGAAGGGAGGGGTTAAAACAGCTCCAGAATAGAATGGGAAAATAGAGTGTCTCTGGGAGCAAAGCATAGTTAAATAGGAAACTGAGCAAACTAAGGAAGGGGACATTGAAATGACATTTGATTTAGGGATCCACTGGTATATTCCCTCCCCACCTCTTAGCCCCCTAGTCCATTGAGTAAGGACTCATCGGCTATACTATACTTAGGCATTTATGGCTGTCTATAAATCAGTCCATCTAAGTATCTTCCACAACTCCCGATATTAAATACTATTTTTTACTCTTCCCTAAACCATGTCTTCATTCATGAATCTTTAAGTCTTTGCTCAAATTTTTCTTCCTGCCAGGAATATCATTTCCTTTTGTTTCTGTTTAACTCTACCCATTTTTCAATGTCTAATTTCACATGAGGCAATAAATAGTAAGTCAGAATATCTGTGTTATTTATTATTAGCAAGTCCATAATAAGTTATATGCTACTTGAGGATCCACCAGGGCACTTTACATAAATTATCTCATTTGATGCTTACAGCAACCTTGTGGAGATAGGTCATGTTGTTATTTCCGTTTTACAGTTGTAGAAATTGAGACCCAAGTTTGAATCATAGCCCTTCCACTTAGTATCTTTGTCTCCTTGGGCAATTCACTTAGCCTCTATGCCTCACTATCACTTAGGAATTTTAGGAAGCTGAATAGGATACAGCAGTATTGTTAAACCATGTTTTGCAGAACCTTTTTCTGTGTTATCTAAATAGGTATTCTATGAGAAAATGCTAATATTTCTCTCCCTAAAATATTAAATATGACAATTAAATGTTTATATGAGACAATTTTTCATCATGAAAACTGAATCTCCTTTTATCTCAGGAATATTCCATATATCTAAGCCTCCTGGACAATCATTAATGATTTCCCTGAAAATGTTTCAAGCCTAAAAGTATTTGGCCAAATTTGTCAGGGAACTCTCATGCTTGTGTTTCTTAGCTCAGTGACCTAGTACTAATGAAGATTAGGAAGCTATGTAGGAAGTATAGTTCTCATTTTTGTACTGTTCATTTCTTGCCCTCTTTGTAAGAAAGTTTACAGTTAACTTCTTCCTCCCATACTTTGGTGCTTTTGATTTTCATAAACATTTTTTCCCTAGCATTATAAAAACACATTTATGGATATTTAATGCTTAAATGTTTGTAGTGTGTTTTCTTTGTAAAAATAGTAAACGATGTGGGAAAAGGAAGCTAAAGAAGCTAGAGAGTCATTTATTGGGGAAAAAAAGATTAAGAATCATCAAGGTTTTAGAGGAGGCAGTCACTGGTTAGGTGAGCTACCACTGTTACCTTCATGCAAAACTAGCCATCATTAAAAAGATAAGGGAGGAGTTGGGGGTGAAGATTTGATGTTACACTTTGCTATACCAGATATACCTTGTCTTCAAACCTGCCACAACTGAAATTTTTTTAAAATTTCAAACTTAGTAGCTGTCCACAAAGTAAACATTCAAATACACATTACTTCTGGAACATTACAAACTTAAACTTGTTCAAAATGTTTTAAATCGGGCATATCAATTTTAACAAAATGATGTTCTACTTGCTTATATGTCTACTGTTTTTTATTCTAAACATTTTTTGCTGCTGTTAGTCTTATGTATTCTTAGCCTGTTTGTATATTACTTAGTTTGTTTTCTTCTGTATTATTTCGTAGGTCTTTATATTTATCATTTATTTTGTTTCAGATTGTTGGAGAAACGGATTTGTAGTGTTTTGCTATTATAAATAACAGGTCTTTTTTTCTTTTATAAGATGGGATATAATCTGTTTTTAAAGATAAAATTTGCATAATCCAACAGGTTGTATCCTGTCAGGATAGAAAGGCTTGTCACGAATTCTCAAATGAAATAGCCGTATGAAAATATATCTGTGTTGTCATCTAATATAAACTATAGATCTGGCTTCATGGTCCTTCTCTCCCTTGACTTCCCCACCTTACCCTTTGAAATGTCTTTGGGTAGCCCATCTCTCACTTTGGAAAGTACTGATTTAAGCCATTAGGACTAGTTGCTGCAGTTTCCTTTAAAAATGACATCATACAACATTACTTTGATTGGTACCAGTGCCAAAAGAAATGAAAGTTGCAGAGTTTAGTGGCTGCAAGATACCAATTTGCCCATTATGTACAAAGGCCCCTTTTCATTGATCAGTGGCATGCTTTAACAATGCTTTCATTTTAGAAGGATACCCACAGAACTTGTCCTGGGATTGTGGCAAAGTACCTGCTTCATTGGGAAGCATTTTGTCTACTGGTGGAAAAAGTTTTTGAGGTAGTACTTTTCTACCGTGATTTATATGTGCTGTAATTGGTGTGGGAGAAATGACTTGACTTAGCTTGTTCATTTAATTAATATAACTCATCCTTTGACAACAAAAACTTTGGTACTAAACTTTTTAGTATACAAGGATTTGTTTTACTATAAATCAAATGCAGTATTCCATCACATGGCCTTTAAATGACTTGATTGAAATAACAATAGAGTAAGAAAATTACCTTTGGAAAGGATACTGTCTTATGTTTCTTTCCCCTACTCCTGACCATGGGTACACTAAGCACTACGGTTATTCAGTAATGTGGAATCTAGGTTGAGTATGTGAGAGAATTTATTTTCTTTAATTTTATTTTACTATATTGTTTTGTTTCATTATTTCCAAGAAATATTTTTTCACCTCTGACCATACTTAGCTATGCAAATTCACAACTTTATATGAAGTTTACACCAGTTGGAGAAGCTGTATTAATTATACTTACTGGTCTCAAAACACCTAAGTTTGCTTTTTCAGTGTAACAAAGTGCCTTTCATCTGCTTTATAGGACTTTATTATAGCCTATTGCAGTAATATAAAACCTGTGTACCTAGACTTCTGCTCTGACCTTGTTATAACATCACTTTATAATTCTCAAAATAACTTGGCTCCTGAAGATTTTCTTACTACCAGCTGTGTGTTCTTAAGGAGCTCAGGGATGATTTGTTTCCATTGTTTCCTTACCCCTATCTCCTGAGCCAGAGAAGAACAACATTCCTTTTGAAGTTTTGGATGATCCATTCGTTATTTCACACTGTAATATGGTATCCAAGGTTAGTACTCTTTGCCTAGAGAAAATCCCTTGCACAAGCTAACCTCATAGACTTGTGAGGAGAGTACTTTGTAAATCGTCCTCATTTTGACCATGTAGATTATAACCCTCACAAGACAGTGCTTCCACAGGACTCCTGTCCCAGTCTTCTGTCCACCCAGTGTGCTAGGTGAATTCCTCCAAGTCTCTAGACACTTGATGGGGCTGTCTACCATCCCTTGGCCCTCACTCTTAATGACGTGATGGCCCAACCTCTTCTAGATGTACATCTCTGGCCTCTTTGCAAACACTCAGGTGCCACAAAAATGTGAATGGTGGTTTGATAGGTCAAGAGGCAGTGCTGTACAAGAGAAAACTCAGGATTTGGAACCATAAGATCCAGTTCCAGTATTGGCTCTGCTCCTGCGTGATGTGGGACAAGGAATTTACCTCCCTGGGCCTCCCTTTCTTCATCTGTAAAATATCGGACTAACTGATTTTTAAAGATTCTTACACTTTCCAAATCCTAAGGAACATGGATGATAGAGGTACAAAAGGATTTTTTAGTGGTCATGTATTTCATCTAGCTTGCTGGCTGAATTTTGGCTGGTTGTGATTTTCTTTCCTGCAAATAGGCAGCAGTGGAGGTGTCTGCATGGACAGTGAGTTGACACCTAGTCCATGTGCTGGATGACAGAAAATTCAGTGTGTTGTTAGTTTTTTACTTTTTATCAAATGTAAATCAACTTTTTGTTTGCCTGTAGGAATCAAAGATGCTGTACTTTCTATTGTCATTTTGATACATAGTTATCTAGCTTTACTGTTAAATCTGCTGAAGGTGGCATGTTAAATTTATTAAATCCTAAACTCTGAATCTGCTTGGCTAGTTTTATAATATGACTCATAAGTACTTAATTCAATTAACACAATGATTAAGTGCTGACTATGGGTGAGGCACTGTGGTAGTGCTGGGAATACAAAGACAAAAACAAAATTGTCCCTGCCTTTAAGGAGTTTTTATTCTACTGGGTCGTCCAACATAGATTCAGTTAAATACAAGGTAATTGAAGAAGGGAGATAACATTAGTGATCAATAAAGTAGGGAAGGGAGGACTTCATTCATGCAAGTGGTGGTAGATTTGTTCTGCTTAGTCTGAGAAAACTGAATTACAAGAAGTTGTTGGAAATTGCAGAGGCAGATTTCAACTTCTTGTAATGAATAACTTTCTAATGATTAGCACTACCATTACTGGAATGAGCTACTTGAGAGATTACTTCTCAGTGGAAGTCTTATGAGAAGAATAGATGCCCCTTTTTTGGGGATGTTACAGATGGTCTTAATCTTTTTTGTGGCATGGACTCTTGTGGCAGTGTCTGGTAAAACCTCTGGGCCCTTTCTCATAGTAATGTTTTTAAATGCATAAAATACATAGGATTACAATGGAAACCTGTTACATTGAAATAAAATTATCAAAGTATTTTTTCAAAAAATCTTGTTCACAGATCCTGGGTTAAGAATCCCTGTTATAGAAAGATTCTTGTAAGAGGTAGATCACAAGCTTCTGAGGCATCTTCCAACTCTGAGATTTCTGTGAATAGGTTTAGGAGTAAAACAGAGAGAGAAGGAAGAACACAAAACTATGATCTCAGAAGGCATTTTTTTTCTTCTTTAAAGTATTACTGATGTGTTTTTTATGCCAGTATCTTCCCCTGTTATACTCACTTTCCCCTCTTATAAAAAAAATAGTTATGTAAAACCAGACATAGCAACTTTGTATGACTGCATACATGTAACATTTCACTAACTTCCAAGAGGAAGAACTTGTTTCATTACTAGTTTTCGGAAACTAAGCTTGACCATTGTATTTAATCTGATTCCTTAGGTCTTTTAGTGTTGTTCTAATTTGTATTATTGTAGTCATTATGTATAAATTTATAAATTGCTCTCCCCAAAGTTACCTATGATCTGTCGCATTTTCTCAAACTTTACCAAACTTCTCTGCTGCTTTTTTTGATTGTCAGTGAACCTCTTGGTATTTTTATTCCTCTAGGTTTTCGTGACACTCCTGTCTTCTGATTCTCCTTCTGGTCTCTGTCTGATTGCTCCTTCTCAGTCTTATTTGCTGGAGCTTCTTCACGGTCACACCAACGATGGGTGTGCCTCTGGACTCTGTCCTAGACCTGCTTCTGTATTATAGAGCAGTGGTGACAAACACAGATAGAAACAGGAGTCATCTAGTGTTCAACGCCTTTTATAACCTACCCACTTCCTAGTTTTCCTGTCTTCCTACACCTTACTCCCCATTACCAACTCTGCCATCATGTGACATTGATCGCCTTGTTGTTCTTTATACAAGACCCTCCATCTCCCAACTATGAGTATTTTCACTGGCTGTCCACCATGCCTGGAATACTCCTACATCCTTATCTCTGTCTCCTTGATTCCTTGACTTTCTTCAGGTCTCAGCTAAGATGCCACTTTCTGCAAGGAGCCTTTCCTGATGATCTCTGTTAATGCTAGTGCTTTCTCATTGTTGATTACTTTGTTTGTACATGGTTGTTTGCATATTGTCTCTTCCCCTCCATTAGACTGATCTCTTTGAAACCAGGGACTGGTTCTCCCCCTACCCTTCCCACCCCCTTTCTTTGTATCTCCAGGTCTTAGCACAGAGTTGGGCACATAATGATGCTTACTAAATGCTTATTGAATTCATTTGTCTACAGTATTCATTTGTTTCTTGGTTTTGCTTTTCCGTTTTTTTTTTTAATTAGCACAAAATAATTTTGATTACTTCTTTATAA
>NW_020948650.1:0-25703 GCF_900497805.2 Vombatus ursinus
AAGAAAGAAAGAAAGAAAGAAAGAAAGAAAGAAAGAAAGAAAGAAAGCAAGCAAGCTAATTGTCTCTAGCTGACTTGACGATTTCATTTCCAAAGCTGGTTTTGTTTTGTCTTGTTTTCAGCGATAAGTTGAGGAAGAAGCAGTTTCGCTTAGTGTTGACTCACTCTCCTTTGCGGAGAAGCACCTTGCTGTGACTAAGTTTAGCTTTCTCTTTGCCCAGAGGATCTCCTTCCCTCTTTCCTATCTTTCTACTCCCGTTCCACCTGAAATTGCTGGGCTCGCCACCCCATTGCTTCCTTCCTTCTTTACTCACTGCACCTTGATCATGTAGCTTTTAAGGGTGAGCGCAGAAGACCCTGAGTCTTAGACCGCACCGCCTTACTTCTCTGGACACGGAAAGAGCCCCAGTAAATACCTCATTGAGTAGCTCAGAATTCCAAGGACTGGATCAGGGGATAGACAAGAAGGGGAGAGGTGTTTTTTTTTTGTTGTTTTTTTGTTTTTTAATAGTTTACATTGTGTGCTGTTAAATGCCAAGATGACATGCAAAGCTCTCGGCAACTCGGGTTTAGTAGAAATGTGACATGTGAACTGCGGTTGTGATTGATTTTAGCGCCAAAGCAGCAGCCTGATTTTTCCTCCAGAGTAGGGGACACCTGCATCCTCCGCCTGGGCAGCCAGGGAGGGGGGTGATGGTGGTGGTGGGGGGGAGGAATCGTTGAAGCAAAAAGTAAATACTTCAGTGAATGTTTTTCAAACCGCAGACACTCGGGCGTGTTTTATCACAGCCACCTGTTCCCTGCTTAGCACTGAAATCTCCAAACGAGAAGCAGAGGGGGGGGGGGGGGGGGGGGGGGGGGGGGGATGGTGGAATATTCTTGAAAATGAACCCCAGCAAACAAGATGAACATTTATACCGGTTTTTTGCTACGGAGTGGGTCTAGGTTTTAAGCAATACTGGATGGACCAAGGGAAAAATAGGCCAGTGTGAACTGTAGTGGGTGATAATCTGCTCAGATTTCTGGACAGAAAACACAAATTCGACTAATAAGCCTTTGTGAGCTGAAACAAATCAGATTTATCTTCCTGATGAATATAGGACAACTTTATGGAACAATAATATTAAAACTATGTAATATTTGTAAACCTTTTAGTTTTCTCATATTCCTTTTCTAGCACAAACTCAATAGCTGCCATCTGACATCCTTTTCCTTAAGTCATAGTTTATTTTCCTCTACCAAATTTTGTAAAATCATAGACTATAGATTTAAGGCTAAAAGAGCCCTTAATAGTAGTACAATTCCTTCTTTTAAGAGTTAATTCATGAAATGAATCAAAAGGGAGTTTTAAGTAAAGTGTTCAGAAGTGATATTATGCAACAATCACAGATCCTAATTCGGGAATTTGGTAGTACACTGGAGAATGTGAATAGGGTTCTAGCACTATACACAAAATCAAATTTCTAGCTACATTAGGTTTTTCCTTCCTGACTTCTATGGGCCCACAACAAATCAAGATCCAGGAAAATATGGATTTAAGTTTTTCAATTAGATACTTCATCTTTCTTTATTCATCAAGAACTCATCACTCTTCACTCACAAAATTTAAAAATAAAGAAAATTTCTGACTATTCCATTGTGTAACAACCAGATGAATATAAGTAAGCACCCAAATGGTCACCAGCTGCTATTTGATGCTGCATAATATAGCCACCTAATATTTTAGGGTTTTGAGATTATGGAGGGAACCAGACAGATATTTGCATCAATTTATCTTTCCATATCTTTCCCTACCCCTCTTTCAGGAAATAGTTTTTTACTAAAGGGAAACTATAAGGACATCTGTACTAATAATAACTAGGCTTTTAAATGTAAAGAACTCCTTAAATTTTCCTTTTACATTAAAATTTTAAACCTTGCACCTAACTATTAATCATGAAAGTGGAAGCCCAAAGTGATCCAACAGTGTAACACTGTTGGAACATTTCTGGGAACACTTGAATGTTGATCTTACTAAATTCAGATAGTTAAGTATTGCCAATTAGCCAATCATCAATGAACATAAAGCCTAGACTTTTAATAAGTGGTTGGAAATTTTTCTTCAAAATTTTATTATTTCTAAGTTCTCCAGCCATCTGTTTATTAGAATATTTGAAGAGTCAAAATAATCATCCTCCTCCTAGTTCCAAGTTCTATTCTGAGTTTAAAGGATTTTTAGAGGATTAACATTTCTTAAAACTAAAGTGAAATTCAGTTGAAATCCCATTCTCAAAAATAACTGAACAGTGCATATACAGTTTAATGAAATTATGCAGTTATGGCTGAAAAAAATTTATAGCATCATTCATTCTAAGAATTGCAAAGCAAAGATAGAGCCAAATAAAGAGAAGCGGGGAAAGGACAAAATATCAGGAAATAAAATGATGTAGCCAGAGCCAGTGTGGAGGAAGAGGATTGGAATTTTTTATTCTGCAGTTACCCTCCAGCACACTTGGAGTAAAGAGAAGTAGAGAATCACTCTCTCCTCAGATTTTGTTAGTAATAATTATAATGATAATAATATTAATAAGGATAATGACAGTTGGCATTTATTGAACTTTGAATTTTAAAAAGCACTGGAATGAATTATCTCATTTTGATCCTCACAACAGTATTGTGAGATATGCACTTCACCACTATAATGAATAGAAAGGTCTTTTTTTAAAAATCTATTTATAGCATGAATAGAAAAAAAAAAGTAAGAGTACCTAACACTGTGTGTTTGAACTTAGTTTAAACATTATATTTCATTGAATACCCTCTTTCATTTTGACCTCAAACCTTCCCTCCTCCAATAGCTGTTTCTTTGGGTAAGTCTCTTAACTCTTCTGAACCCTAGCTGAATCACTTTGAACATAAATGGGTGGGACTAGGTGATTTGTAAATACTCTTTCAGCTGTCAGTCCTATGATCTTCATACTACCTTTTGATCAATGATCAGGGGTTAGGAGCCAGGAGATGTGGGGTGAATTTTCCCTTTACTAGTCCTGTGTCCCTAGGGACCAATTCACATCATTGAGCCTCAATTTCCTCATCTGTAAAAGGAAAAGACTGAACTAGATGATGTCTATGATTTGATTTGGTCTATCATTCTGATCAATGAAAATAATAAAGCCATCTTCTCAGATCCCTTCCTGACAAACAGAAAAATGGGGAAACCAAGATTGAGATATTGAGGGGAATAAAAATGTTTGTGTTTGTGGAGAAAAGTTTGTTGTTGTTTTTGGTCTTTCATTTTGAAGAGGACCAATGACATCACTTGTGATGTCTTGACTTTCCAGTGAATTGGATTTAAGTGAGACAGAGTTGCACAAAACCTCACTCTTTCTTCCAGAGTCATCAAAGTTTAGTGGCAAGACAAAGGTCAGGATGATTTGCCATGGCCTGGGATGCAGTGGATGACCATGGCACCTTTGATGTCTGAGTAAGCTCTAAGCCAGAGGTGGGGAACCTGCCACCTTGAGGCCACATGTGGGACCTCTAAGTCCCTTAATAAAAAGATTTATTCTGTGAATTTTGGATTCAGTCGAAGGGCCACACTTGAGGATTTAGAGGGCCACATGTGGCCTTGAAGTTGCAGGTTCCCTATCCCTGCAGTCTAAGCCCTCTGCAGTGCCTGCTTCAGCTGCCTTCTTGGTCATTGTAACAAATTGTCCTCATCTGTCCATTCTACTGGGGGAAGTCTTCACATGCTTGAGGTAGAAACCCCTTTAACTCACTGATGGGTTTGAGGCCTGTCATTTATCCTCAACCTGGTTTAGCCCATCTGCTGAGAAGGTTTACTGGGGAGTGGTTGCTGTTCATGCTACAGCTTCTTGGAACCACAGGTAAGAGTTGGGTGAATCAGACAGACACCAAAGGAGGAATGAGTAGCCCTGAAAAGGGCTTGGCAAGCCCTCACACCAAACATGCTAGTCCTCTTGGAACACTCCATATAGAGAAACAAAAGAGATACAGAGACATATAGACAGACAGAGGAAGGGGAAGGGGAGAGAGAAAATAAAGCAAGACAGGAGAAGACAGAGAGAGAGTATGAATCTAGTGCTGTATGTTCAGGACAAGATCTAGTGAGATCAAACCAGTTTAATTTAGGCCCAACAAAAGAACTCTGTGAGTTCAGTTTAATGGGGAAGTGGAGACTTCAGAGAATGATGGATAATGCAGACCAAAAAGGAGTCTGTTTCTTAAAATATCCAGGCAATTGGAATTGGTGGTCCCTCTTCTCTTTACCTGCTCCATTCATAAAATAGGATTGATGAACCCAGCAGAGTCACACAATCAACAAACATTTGTTTTACATTATGTACTAGGCACTGGGAAGACAGATAAAAATGAAAACAGTCCTTCAACTCATGAAGCTTAGATCCTATCACTAAGATATTGTGTTCATGTATAAGTACACAAACACATAGCATATTAAGTTATTGGGGGGAAAGGTGAGCACTAGCAGCTGGGAAGATCAGGGAGGACTATGTAGAAGGTGGCACTTGGGCTGAGTTTTAAAGGAAACAGGGATTCTAAAAGGGGGAGGTGAGGAGGGAGTGCATTTCAGGTAAGGGGGACAGCTAGGAGAAAGGCAAGGAAATGGTAATGTGCTAGAGATTATACTAATTATACTAATGTATAACAAAGCATGAAAGATAGGTTGTAGGTAGATTATAAAAGGCTTTCACAATGTCAGACAGAGGAGTATACATTTGATCCTAGAAGCAGTAGGGAAAAACTGGAGTTTATTGAGTGGGAGAATGGCATGGTAAGATCTGTAGTTTACAGGGGTGGAGAACAAATGTTCTGTGAAGTCTGGTTTCAGTCAAAGGGTCAAACTTGAGGACCTAGAGAGCCATATGTAGGTTCCCCATCCTTGGGTAGGATAATCATTTTGGCAGCTGTGTCAATTATAGATTGGAGAAGGGAATGATTTGGGGAAGAAAGACAAAGCTGAAGGCTATTATCATTGTTCAGGGAGAGATGATGGCCTAATCTGAGGTGGTAATCTTGTGAGTAGAGAGAAGACAGATGTGAGAAATATTTCAGTAGTAGACATGATAGGATTTGGCAACCAATTAGATAATATGGAGTGAGAGAGAGTGGAGTCAAGGAGAATGAGGCTCGCTTATTGGTAAAATGGTGGTGCACTCAAAAGAGACCGAGAACTTTGGAAAAGGATGTGTTTTGATGGGAAGGATCCATGACATGTTTATGACACAACTGAGATGCTTGTGGGACACCCATGTCCCATAAGCAGTTGGAGATGTGTGAAAAAAGTTCAGGAGGAAGCTTGGAGCAGGATATATAACTCTGGGAGAGATGACATTTAAAATTAATGATGAGGTCAGCTAGTTAGAGAGTGTAGAGAGAAGAAAGCCCCCGACAGAGGCTGGCGGGTGCGGGGTGCCTGCCTACAGTTAAGGGGTATAATATGGCTGAAAAACCAGCAAAGAAGTCTGAGTGATAATAGTAGCAGGTGAACCAAGTGAAGTGTTACGGAAGAGAGAGAAAATCGAGGAGAAGGAAGAGAGTCAGAAAACATTGAAGTTTGAAAAAAGGGTGTCATATTTGGTAATGAAGAGATAACTTGACAATTAAGAAGTTAAGTGTCGTTTTCTGGATATTAACAAGGGAAAGGGGGAAGCTACAGTGATTTCCACACTTTCTCATTTAACTCCAGGGACAAAAGAAGTTATCGCCACCATCCAAAGACTACATTTCACAACATGCAACACGCCAAGGGCTGGGGCGCGTGCGCCTGAGGCACAAATCTTCTTATTGAACGGTGGGAATTGTAGTTTCGATATCACAGGAAGTCAGTTTCCTCAACTCTTGTGAATATGAAACCCTGTGACCCGGGGGGGGCGGTATTATGCTTCCTTCTGACCCGGAACAGGATGGTGTTGGTTGAAGGCCGTGAGACAGCCTCCCGGACCAATCGGCGACTTGGAACTAGGCGTTGGTATTTGAAACCGCCCAATCAGAGGCGCACACTGAGGTTTGTTCCTTAAAGAGAGCGCTGAGGAAGAAGGCGGCAAGGAGCAACGGACGGTGGCCTGCGAGCGGACGACAAGGTAGCCGGGGGAGTCGAGGTGACGGGGCGCCGAGGGCCTACGGTTACGGTTTTTTGGGAGACTCTCGGGGCATGGAGCTCGTTGAGCCGTCCGGAGGGGAGCCAGTTGGGATTTCCACCGCCTTCTCTGTCTAGGAGCGGACGAAGAGACGGGCCGCGAGGGGAGAGGGCTGGGGTGAGAGCCCAGGTCTGGATGGTGTCAGAGGAGGCGAGGGGGCGCGAGCTGGGTGCTGGCCAAAGCGGTTTGGACGGGCCCTGGGGGGTCGGGGTGAGGGACAGTCTTCGGGGTGGGTGTGTGGAGGGGGGGGGCCCAAGGCGCGCCTGGTTCCAGCCTTGCGCAGGCGCAGTGGTCTCGCCGCCCGAATCTTTGCAGTTACCCCAGTTACCCCAGCCCCCCCAGCCCCGCTTTTTCGTCCTCCCTCTTCAGGTTCCCTGCCCTGCTGGGCTTGGATTCGGAGCCGTTCCCCCCGCCCCCTCCCCGTTGGCTGGGACCCCGTTTGACCCTCTGCTGTCTGATTCTACAGATGACCGGGTCTAATGAGTTCAAGTTGAACCAGCCTCCAGAAGATGGCATCTCCTCGGTGAAGTTCAGCCCCAACACATCCCAGTTCCTGCTGGTCTCCTCCTGGGACACTTCGGTCCGGCTCTACGATGTCCCTGCCAACACCATGCGCCTCAAATACCAGCACACTGGCGCCGTTCTCGACTGCGCTTTCTATGTAGGTTTTTAGATAAAAGATATTATTTTAAGGGACGCTTTCTGACTCCCCCATCACGGTGAAAATAATTTAAGTATCTTTGGGGGTAGTTGACTTAATCTCAGAGATATTCCATGTAGAAATTGGGTGTGGGTATTTAGTACTGTTTAAGAGTCTCTTAATGCTTTTGGATTCTTATGAATGACAAAAGGAGGCAATCATAAAAACAAAGCAGGTTTGGCTTTGTTTTTTCTTTTTTGGTATCATGGACCCCTCTTGCTATCTGGTGAAAACTATATATTCCTCAGAATAATGTTTTTTAATGCATGAAGTAAAATATATAGGATTATAAATAAAATGTATTATATCAAATTGCAGTTATCAAAATATTTCTTAAAAAAAGTTCAGCTATCCCACCATTAGGAACCTTAGTTTAGTTTTTAATATGTAAAGTAAAATATATAGGCATATAAATGAAATACATTATGTTAAATCACGGTTATCAAAAGATAGAAAAAAAGTTTAGAGATCCCACAATAAGAAACCTAGGTTTAGAGTAAAATTTTGGAAGTATTTCTATATTTCCACCCCTACCCCCAGCCATTTGTAAATAAAATAAACTATTTTGTTTTATAGTTGACTATATGCTTGCTTTGTTACCTTCCATTTAAAAAAAATGGTCAGTTGGCAAAGTTTATCTTAATAACATAGTTGTTCTTAAAGTTTATAGATCTTAAAACTTGTTAGAAGTGTTATACATTCAAAACTAAAACAAAACAAGACATTTTTCAGGATCCAACACATGCTTGGAGTGGGGGATTGGATCATCAGTTGAAAATGCATGATTTGAATACTGATCAAGGTAAGCTGGCAAAATTTCTCATTTTCAGGTACTTCATTTTATAAGCTTTTTAGGATGTAGATGGTTCTTTATTATAGCAAGGTAGCATCCTAAGTAGCTTAGGTATTTGTAATAATAGAATAGCTACAACTAAAGCTTAAATTTATTTTTAAAAAGTTCAAATGGCTCTCAAATTGACCGTCTGATGCTTTTTTTTTTCACTAATAAAATTTGAGTCCCATCTTAAGTTTTACGTGACTTGCCAAGTATTTGTCTTTGCCTCTGTAGTTAGATGGATCTGGATCATTTTTATTGCCTTTCATCCTATTAGGATTTTGAGAAACTTTGCAAGTTTAACTTTATTTTCATTAATTTTGATTTAAAAAATACTTTTGAAATCTGTGAAATGGAAGTGTCTATTTCCTTTCCCTGTGTTGATACTTAGAGCATTTTAAAAGCCTAATGTGCTCGAATTATATTTGAGTCACTAATTGCGTAATGTACTAAATTTTACTCTTAAGTGAATAACATAGTCTTTTACTCTAGGAACCTTGGTGGTGCTGTGGATACTCTGGGCTTGGAATCAGGATGACCTGAGTTTATATCCTGCCTTAAACACCAGCTGTTTGACCCTGAGGAGGTCATGTAACCTCAGCCTCAGTTTTCTCATCTGTAAAATGAGGATAAAAATAGCAACTACCTTTCAGAATTGTTTTGAGGATCAAGTGAAATAATATATATATGAAGTGATTTGCAAACCTTGAAAGTGAAAATATATATGATAGCTATTATTAGGAAAACTTAATTTGAGGTCTATATTTTGAAATATCTGTTCTAAATTTTTGCAGTGTGTCAGTGACAGAGCTTGGGAAGTGCCCCAAAGCTTTTTAGCTTGATGATTTTTAGAATGTTCTTTGTTTATACAAATGTATGTATATGTGTGTGTGTATGCATGTACACATACATATATACACACATTCCTACATACATATGTACATATAATTAAATAGGAAAGATTTTTTGGGTACTTCAAAGAAGATCCTAGGAATAGATAAAAGGGAGAGCGGAATAGAGATAGAGACAATATTTTGACAAAGTAAAATATGAGTAAATACATTATATTTCATGAGTAAATACAAATACATTTCACTTATGCTTTTTACCAGCGTGTGCTCTTTTTTTTTTTTTTTTTGGTAGCACTTGATGTTATAGATTATATGTATTCTAGCATATGGCCATACAGATTTGCTTAGACAAGTCTGTAGTCCCAAGATTTGAAAACAATTTAGAAAATACCTAAAGGTTTCAGCCTATGGTAGAATGATAATTTTTTGGGAGTAGGAAAGAAGTTTTCAGTTCATTTAGGATTCATTTCATTTAGAATCAGGAAATTATTGAAACTGGTAGCCCCTTTTTGTTTCCCCAAATTACTTTTGATGTATGATTTGCAAAGCTTACAACGAGAATGGAGGTATATCTTCCAAAGTTGAGCTGTTTTGAAAGCTAAATGAAAGCATAGAATGCTGATGACCCAGGCCCCAAAACTTCAAAACTAATAACTACAAAAAATTTAGGTAGAAAACAAGGGTTTTTTTTTTTAATAGTATTAGTTTATATTTGAGACTTCCTTGTGAGAGTCCAGGGAAACCAAAATCTTTCAACTAATATTTATTGAGGAGCAAGTATTTGGTTGGTGTACCTACAGAAGAACCCAAAGATAGCCAATTACAGCATTTATGATCTTATAGATATCTTCTGCTGCCAAATAGACTGACTGTGGTGTCATATCAGTAGTACAAATTAAATACTATAGGTTATGGGGGAGGGAAAGAGAGGGAGTTACTTCTGGGCTGGTTTCTGGATTGTAGAAAAATTTATTCTTGTATTCAGACTTCAGTGAAATGGTTTTTGCTACTGATTTATCGCGTACTGTAAATAGCACATTTTATTGTTCTTATGAGAAATCTATTTAGTGGAGGCAATAAAGCTAGATGTTTCTCTTCCCCTCCCTTCCCTTTTTTTTTTTAAAAGAAAATCTTGTTGGAACCCATGATGCACCTATTAGATGTGTTGAATATTGTCCAGAAGTGAATGTTATGGTTACTGGAAGTTGGGATCAAACAGTTAAATTGTGGGATCCCAGAACTCCTTGTAATGCAGGAACCTTTTCTCAGCCAGAAAAGGTAGGTATTTTTTAAATAGTGTTAGAAATTATGATATTTAACGAGGTTAAATTGATTTGATATGTATTTATTATTGAAAATGACTTCATATGTAGAGGTTTAGTATACTGTATCTTTTAAAACCCAATTAAACACATTTTTAAATTGACCGGAAGACTTTTTATCTCGTCTTAGTTTTGTGCTTTAAAAAAAAACTTGACTTAAACATGCTTCCCTACGTTCTTCATACTGCATCTCAGGGTTGGGATACAACATGCTGCCATTTGAGTAGAAGCCATTTAGCAAAGACTGCCGATTGTCCTAAATTGAGTTCGACATGCCCAAAGCAGAAAATGAGATGAAACATCACTCATTTTCCTTTGTGACCTGAGGTTTCATTTGAATTGACTGTTAAAAGGGTAAAATAGGCTATCATTGCAATTTCTGATAAAGGTGTGCTACTGTTCTTTTTTTAATAGTAAAAGATATACTTAGGAAACTAAGGTGTAAGGCTTCTTTAAAATCAAAACTTTTTGTATAAAATTTAACCCTTTGATCAGGAAGTGAAGCCTGATGAAGAAGATGATTGAGCATTCTCTCTACATCTTTGTTAGACTTTATCAGTTAGTAGTTAATTTTAAAGACAGATTGTTTTTAGCAATATAAAGGTATTCCTGAATTAAATCTATTTCTTTAGTGTAAATATACTATTCAGACCATGTTAGCCATCATTATATACTATATTGCGTCTAAAGAGCCATTATTTTTGCCACATTGCAGTCGAATCTACTTCTGGCAAGACCTTTGTTCAGAATAAAATAATTGCATTGTTTCTAGTTTTGATTTATAGTTGTATGTAGCATGTTAAGAGCTGTGATAAATTGCTGACAGAATATCATGTAATGGACAGCCACATTGAATCAAGCTGCTTATTGGTTCAGCAAGGTTCATTATGTCACTTTTTTTTAATACTTTCTTTGATAAATGTATACACCTATTCAGTAGTATGACAGTGGTTTCACTTGATTTATGATCATTGGGGATAGGAAACATAGTTAGAAACCTATGTCACCTGTGTAGTAAAGATTTAAGATAAGATTCCTGATATGATTGTACTATTATAAATTGAGCTCTTACTGGATTCTGGATTCATAAACTTTGATATTTCACAGAACTTATTAAATGTTCTGTTATATGTATAACTTTTTTGTTTTAATTTTCTATTGATAAGTCTGTGGTAAATTTCTTTTTCTACAGAAATATAAAAACCTCATAGTTCAGTTTTTTAGTTTTTGAATTTTTAAGTTATGTAACTGCTTCAGCTAATGTGACGAAGGTACAAATTTAAGATGCCATTTTAGAGGACCACTGAATTGTTGAACATAGCTTGGTACATGTGACTGATTTCATTGACAAGTTATTACCAAGCAGTTTTGAACATGGAGTATTCAAAAATATCCATGATTTTTTGGTTCCTTTTTAAAATTACAAATGCTGAAGGTTCAAACAGTTGTCATATTAAACTGTATTGGCCTGTGAAGTGAGTTTTTGGAAAGAACAGCTAAGTGGCTAAATTCTGTATTTAAAATAATTTGTTTTTACAGAATTGTTTATTTCTATTTGATGTTTGACTTTAATATAGTATTTTAAAATGTGCTACGTATTTGCTTTCAGGAAATAAAACACATCCAAAACCATCTTAATTAAGGTGAATAGATTGGAAAGTCCTAAGTTTTTAATAATTTGTGGAAGAAAATTTCAGATCTAAAGAAAAGTTCATAAAAGAACTTCTGGTTTCTTAAAAAAAATTCAAGCCATCATAAGGCATTTCTGAGCCTGAATTAGTGTTGTTGTTTTTTTTAAACTATCTTTCCTGGGATATTAGCTTGCATAGTTTTCTGTTTTTATTTGTAGAATAATTTGGATGTGAAGAATTTTTTAGAAAGGCAATGTTAGATCAGTTAGTTTTAATTTTAAGTGATTTGGTTTTAGTAAATGGTAATTGGCCAGAGCATATTATATATACTTTATAAGATAACAATAAAGATATGCTGTTTTATGAGAATTACTTGCTTTGAAACACCAAAAGCTGTTGTACATGTGATATGTTTCATAACTGACTGAAAGCACTTTGCCTCAATCTTTTCAAAATTTGGGGCCTGGTCTGCTGATTTTTAATGCTCTGATTAAATGTGTTTAGCTTTGGGATAAAAATGTCATGTACAAAATGACAGTATGTAGTAATTTTTGATATCCTTTAAAAGGTTTACACGCTCTCTGTGTCTGGAGACAGATTAATTGTGGGGACAGCTGGTCGGAGAGTGTTGGTATGGGACTTGAGGAATATGGGATATGTGCAGCAGAGAAGAGAGTCTAGTCTGAAGTACCAGACTCGTTGCATACGAGCATTTCCAAATAAGCAGGTACTGATCTTTTAAATGTCATTAAATATTGAAAATATGTGCATTCTCCTTTAGTGATTTTTAAAATAACATTTTAAAGCAAATACATTGGTTAAAGACTTAATCTGAGTGTACCTAATAGTGAAATTTCTGGAATATTTGAGCTGCAACTCAGGTATTCGGTTTTGTTTTATTAGAATTTATGAGTCAGAACTCAGATTGAAACTTGGAATTTTGCACAATCTTGCCATCTTTGACTGCTTTTGCACTAAAACTGCCTTAATTACTTTCCCTGTACAGTCTTCAAAAGTTTTTGATAAAAACAAAGGTTGATAACAGGATAGACAAAACTCTTACTCCTTCCCAACATATACCTCTCATAATATTGCTACAGTTACTGTTATGTGGTACAGCCTCCTTCCATTGTTGTTTCTAAGATTGGCTCATTTAATTCATGAAGTCTGGGACTTTAAAGTCTTTAGCTTTAGGACTACATGTATGCCAACTAAAAATATAGCCATAAAGTTTTAAGATGAATTAGTAATGTGATGAACTTTTTTTGCAATTAGATTGGTCCACTTATTTGTTTAGCAAGAAACTTTTTCTAAGAAGAGTAGCAAGTATAAGCCAGCCATCTTTGGATAGACTTTTTAACCAACATTCCATGACTGCTTCTTTGGTGATGGAGTCTGGAGTTCCCATATCATGTCATACACTGGTACACCAGACCGTGTGCCTTCAAATAATGTTTGCCTTCCTTTTTTTAAGCAGAAAATGATCATTTTTGATTTTTAAGTATTCATTCCTTTAACCCAGGAATTTTCTGTAGGAAAATCTCCAGTTTTAGAATTGAAAGCAATAGGAAAACATCCAGTAAATTTAATTTTTACATTAAACTCTTCAGGAGCATAACATTTAATTTAGATTAGAATACAACTGTATTTTAAAAGATCATTTTGAAAAGCAAAACATTTCTTTTTTCTTTCATCTTTGACATTTTCTAATTTGAAAAGGAAGTAGGGGGAAAATTTTGAAAAATGGAACCAGCTTTCCAAAGTTTTAAACAAAAAGTTTAAATTTCATGACATGTTTGGAATTTTAATTGATTATATACAGAGCTGGATCCCTTATTAGGGAAAAGGGAAGGGAATAAGGATTTATTAGCACCTACTGTGTGTCATTTAGTAAGTGTCTACTATGAGCTAAGTGCCGTTTCACAGGTAGGAAAATCTGTTATCTCCAAAATTTTATTCTTTGTTTGTATAGGCATTAATGTGATATCACCACTAAAGGAGAAGATTCTCCTACTATTTGAGACTGGTAATATGTGTGTGTTTTTCTCAGAAGTGAAGCATTGAGCTTGAAAGATGCTTTCTTCATCAGATTTGAATCTTTTTATATCAGTCTAGCTGACTTTTCCCAGTATCACAAAGAAGTACTATTAAAGCACTTAATCAGAATTTATATTTGCCTGAGAAATCAACACATTTGTTGTGTTTACTATGTACCAGGCACTGATGACTACCCAAATATGTAGAAACCCAGTTTTGCTTTGAGTAGAAAGCATTGATGTTTAACTTCAGGAATTACATTAACTGGATCACCAGCCTTTCTCAGCATTCCATTTATATCTTGATATATCTACCTTTTGTTTGTGTTGGATTCAGAAAATAACACTAAGTAAACTAACTAGATTTTTACACTTTTTCTATTCTTATTGGCAGGGTTATGTGTTAAGCTCTATTGAAGGCCGAGTGGCAGTTGAATATTTGGACCCAAGTCCTGAGGTACAGAAGAAGAAATATGCATTCAAATGTCACAGACTAAAAGAAAATAATATTGAGCAGATTTATCCTGTCAATGCCATTTCCTTTCACAACATTCACAACACATTTGCTACAGGTAAATTACTTATTAAAATATAGTTTATAATACTGCTATTGTTATCTTAAATAATTTTCCATTTTAACAAATATTTTTGATAATTCTAGAACATTGAGTATTTAATATTTAAATTTCATTTCTTTGCATGTTATATTATGAAAGTATTCTGAGACCAAAAAAGCAACGATAGGGATATTTTCTTGGTTATTTAACTTTTGTTCAATAAGTATACTAATCATAAGGAGCATTTCTGTGGTTGACATTCAGAAATAATGAATTTATTTTGAAACTGCTCACAGGTGGATCTGATGGATTTGTTAATATTTGGGATCCATTCAACAAGAAACGATTGTGCCAATTCCATCGGTATCCCACTAGCATAGCATCTCTTGCCTTCAGTAATGATGGGACCACACTTGCAATAGCATCATCATATATGTATGAAATGGATGACACTGAACATCCTGAAGATGGTATCTTCATTCGCCAAGTGACAGATGCAGAAACAAAACCCAAGTGAGTATGCTTCACCTGTATTTGAGCCTTTTCTTGCATTCATCCTAGAATTTATTAATTTTTCCAAATTCATGAATAGCGTTGTTGATGCCTGATAGATAGTACAGCTGACTATAGGGTTGGAGTTGATTTTATCTTGTTCTCCCAAGCTTTCAATATCCGTAGGTTGATAGACGTATGATGGATAAAATTGTGCCTAGTTGTTTTGTAGAGAAGAATGTCAAACTCTTATTCTTCTTGAAAAGGCACCATTATTTGAATCTCTGGAGTTAATACTAGCTCATTGCTGCAAAATTAGGTTGAAGAATTCAAGAATAATTTAGTTAAGTACGTTCTTCTATTTAAGAGACTTAAGAATGTGAAGTGTTAAATCTTTCCTCTCTAGAGATGATTTCCCTATAATATTTATAGGAATTGTATGAATATAGGGCTTACTGAAAATAAAAAAGGTTATTTGCCCTGTCCTGGAATAGTTAATTTCCCGAGTTTTGAAAATCTGATAAAAGATGTCTTAGTCTTTTCATGATGTCTTAAAGAGGCTGCATATATTTCAGTGGAGAAAAGCTTTTTATTTGGAATAATTTGATTAGATGAAAAAAGGAAACAACACTTAAGTATGAAATATTATTAAGTTTAGATATGCGAAACATAGTTCAGTATGATGCATTTTTGTATTTCCCATAGTACCTAATGTGGGGGCCTGGCTGCATGTAGTAGGTGCTTCAGAGATAGTTGTTGAAGTTAATTTTGCAGTTTGATTTCTAGTAATTTTATAAATTTAAATTTATTTTTTGTCATCCTCATCAGTTAAAGTTTATTCTGGCAAGTGGCAAAATAAACACTCTGTGCTTTATTGGTCATGATTTAAAAGCGATAGAATTTGAGGCTTGTTGAGTAAAAGCTGTGTTCTTGCTTAACCAAAACCTGTTCTAATTCTTTTGTTGTGGTTGGCCATTGATTTCATAAAGTTCTTTCCCTTTTTCAACTTCTAGGAAATCATGTGTATAACAGAATTTGACTTTAAATGTCACATTGCTAATGGCAAAACACTTGGCTGCCTTAATTAACAAAGAAGCGAATATCTACTTAAAAATTACAAAAAAATTAAATGGCAAAAAAGCTTTTTTGATTTACTATCTAAAGGTCATGGAATTATTTGCTATAGTAAAGGTATTTTGAAAAGCAGAGTTAGAATGGCTGTGCTTTTGATTATATTCCTGTTTGGATTTTGCAAACTGTATGAAATTTGAGTTTTGTGGCACTGTTTGAACAGAAATGTAAGAATATAGAAAACTTCCCCACATTTTTTACTAGACATTAAATAATAAAGAGATAGCCTCCTGTGCTATTTGTTTTCCTTGCTGCTTATAGTTGCTAATTCTGAAGCTGCTTCACTCTGCCTCATGAGGAGGTTAATCTACAATTAAACAATATTTCCTCTTGGCTCTCCATTATTTTCTGAAGCAGATGGTTCATCATTTCCTGGGCTTTTAAACAAAGCGAGGTTAAGGTTAGACTCTTGGGAATCAGCTAGTTTTCAATCTTATTAGGGTGCAGAAGGAAAACTAATAAGAACCTCATAACATCATTTTGTGACTGTAAACAATTATTTATTAGCAAACAATTGATCCCAGAAGGGCAAATTGTTTGAGTCAGTAATGAGCTGAGAAAAGACAGAGCATATCTGTGTATTTGGAAAATAATTGTAACGTAATTGCAGTACATTTAGACAGGCATCTATTTGGACCTGTTTCTATCTCTAAGTGAATTTTTGAAAACATTAATGAGTTTTGCATACTGTTCTGACATTTATATGATTCTTGTGCCCGTTTCAGTTGCCTAGCGTCTGGTGATTAAGAATTTTTTAAATTGTAGTGAGAATGAAATTCATTTAATTATAATTTTGTTCAAAAATAAGCACTAATTTCGGCTTATTTCTGCTGCTTATCTAGTAGCATTTTCATTTATTAAATTTAGAAGCCAGTTTTGCTTTATTTATTTTTTTAATGTGGGCAAAAAGAATATCTTTTTGAATAGTATTTGGTTTTAACCAAAAATCTACTTGACTCTTGATACATTTTTTCCTCATAACTTTTTATTAACAGAGAGGTAGTATTCTTTTACTTTACAAGTATTAATTTCAATAGAAAGTTAGTGTAAGCCTTCAAACCATCTATTGAAATGTATTTTCTTCATTGCAGGTCTACCTAATCTAATCATCTTGTGGAAGTGTGGCTTCTCTGTGGAAAGTTTTTGTGTACTTCCTACAAAAGATACTTGTCCTTAAGGGATAATTTATAGTAAATATGGATATGAACTCTTTTGTCATTGGATTTCTTTCTTTTCCCTTGTCTTAAAAGAAACCTGTATGTGTACAATTTAGCGCTTTTAAAAAAATTTTAGAATCAGGACTCTGTGTTCTTGTGTTGTAACCTGAAAAGAAATTTCTATTTGGAAATTTTTATCCTCCCCTTCTTCTCTCCCCCCACCCCCCAGCAGCTTGACTATTTGTAACATGAACTGTGCCATCTATTTCCTATTTAATAAATCAGTTTCAGAAACTGTTTTAAAATGTTGCATATTTTAAAATTTGGAAATTAGTAGAATCTGCATTATAAGGCCACCAGAAAGCAAAATTGCCCCTTTTAAGAGCGTGATAGGGCTATATTTTACCCCTTTGGAGCTACAATTAATTCCATTTTAATTATGTTCACTTCTGATATACATTTGGGGTGCAATCCTGGAAAAAATGATCCCTTGAAACTCTACTACTACTATCATCCATGTCTCTTGAACTTCGATATCCTTGTTGTGCAGGTCAGGTTTGCATTCTGCTTTGTACACAGCTGAGCTCTGCACCCAACTGTTCAGCTTCTCAAACTGGGCTTTGGAACTTGTGGAATCAGTGACCTTTTTCTTCACTTCTTTAGTATCTCCAGTATAGTATTCAAGTAGAAGCATAAATCCTTGCATTTGCCTGAAGAGACATATACCTAGCCATCATATTTTAAGTAAAAAACCTTGAGGGATGGCAAATGTTATAACACATTGATGGGTCTAATTTAATTATATTAATCTTTTGCTGTAATTTAAAATATTTTTGAAACCATTTGAGTAAATATAAAATATAAAACATGTATAGGACCTTAGAGTTAAGTTTTTTAATCAGTATTTTTTTATCTATTCCAATTTGAATTTTCTGCTATTTTTGTATGTTTCCTACAGTGATTAGCGCAGTCATGTGTCATAGTGTAGGTGGTCAATAAATATTATGGAATTAAAGGTAGAATGGCTCTCCCCCTCCGTTCAAAGTCAATAATGTGATGTATAGTTTGAAATACCAGATAATTATATTAACCAAGATGTAATCTACTTCAGGAAAATTCTTTTTTGGAGAGGTTTATACTATCAGCAATATGTTTGATTGGCCTCCATTGTTATGGTTATTGTTTGGTTTAGTTTTTGTTTTTTGAGTGTAAGAAGTGTGGATAGGAGGCTGTTTGGAGTGACCATGGTAAGTCACAACCTCAGTCTTTTTCCTGATTTTTAAAATAAAGGGATGAAAGTATTTAACTAGATTAATGAATTATATCCCTTCCCTCCATAAGATGCTGAATAATAAAGATAATTATGTAATTGAAGTAGACATTGTACAGTATTGTGACCCTTAATGTAGTGGTGTTTGATACTTTGTAACATTTCATTATCAGAATACATTGTAAAATGCATTGTAGAAATGCTTTATATTTCCATGTAGCTGTTTTGCTTTTAAAGGGTTCAGATCTTGAATCTGCCACTTACTAACTTGTGGGAATGTCATCTAATCTTTCTAGGTATTGGTTTTCTTTTTTTTGCAAAATGGAGTATTAGACTAGATGATACCTTAAGTTTTCTTCTAACTCTGAATTATTACTATATGAATTCATTACACTTCAACCAGATTTCTTCTCTTCCATAAGTGATATCATTCAGGTCTAGAATCAAAGGATTTTAGACCATGGAGCCATCTTTATTCTTTGCTGTTTTCTTGTTTCCAGCCAGTCATCAAGTCTTATCAGTTCTACCCTAAGAACTCATAATATCCTTTCTTCTATTCCTTTTAACTTTGTCAAAGGGTTTATCACTTTATACCTGGACTATTGCAGTATTTTTCTAACTGGTCATTTTTGCCTTTATGTCTCCCAGTTCATTTCACATATCACATCTGGAGATTATATGTGGTTACAGCAACATTTTTTTGGAACTGATTAAGAGAATCTTTGGGCTAGAGGGTTTGCTTCTTCATTCTAAAACTTTCTAAACTCCAGTTTAGGTTCCTTGAGTGAACTTCCTTAACCATCTTATCTTGTTTCCCTGAGTTCAGAGATCTGTTGTAATTTAATGTCCTCTTGTGTGCTACCGTCATCATATTATAGTGTTCAATTCTGGCACCCACTCTTCTCCAGTATTACCCCTTTCACCACATACTCTAGAAAAGTATTTTCACACAGTAAAGGAGCATTATATACAAAAAACAAAGTTAGGGTTGCTAGGTACTTAAAAATGTGTCTACAAATATTACTCAGACTGGGTGGTGTCTGGAACTTGCAAATCTCTTTTCTAGCTAAAGTTTCCCAGACCTAACTTTTCCTTGTAATTCTTTTTAGGGTCAGAGGGCTATACCCTGATCTTTTCTCCCTTTCTGGCCTACTGTGAGATTAATGGACTCTCTCATGTTGAAGATAGATATTTCTCATCTTAGTGCTCTGGACTGAATTTATTTGCTTCTTCTAAAATCCTAGGCCCAATTAAGGAGCTTCCTGGTAGCTGTACAATTTTTGGTGTTCTATTCCATCCTCCCTCCTCGCCCCCCCCCCGCCAATCCTACTTTATCTCTGGCTCAACTAGGTTTCTCTACCTCCCCATACCACACTTAATGCTCCAGATGGAGGAGAAGGTAAAAAACTAAAAAAAATTACAGTTGTATGTTAATGTCTGGAAATATAATTCAGCCTTCCAAAATGCTGAAGATAATTCCTTTTCCTTAAACCACATGATTAATCTTTATTATAATAGTTAATAGTAAAAAGCCTTAATTATTTTGCTGATCTGTTCAAAATCCTCAAAATGGGCTCTCTTGCATATCTATATTAGGAGCACCTAACCTTGTTATGATAAATTCTTTTAATTCCCTCAGAGCTTGAAGATCTGGAGGAGAAGGGAGGGGTTAAAACAGCTCCAGAATAGAATGGGAAAATAGAGTGTCTCTGGGAGCAAAGCATAGTTAAATAGGAAACTGAGCAAACTAAGGAAGGGGACATTGAAATGACATTTGATTTAGGGATCCACTGGTATATTCCCTCCCCACCTCTTAGCCCCCTAGTCCATTGAGTAAGGACTCATCGGCTATACTATACTTAGGCATTTATGGCTGTCTATAAATCAGTCCATCTAAGTATCTTCCACAACTCCCGATATTAAATACTATTTTTTACTCTTCCCTAAACCATGTCTTCATTCATGAATCTTTAAGTCTTTGCTCAAATTTTTCTTCCTGCCAGGAATATCATTTCCTTTTGTTTCTGTTTAACTCTACCCATTTTTCAATGTCTAATTTCACATGAGGCAATAAATAGTAAGTCAGAATATCTGTGTTATTTATTATTAGCAAGTCCATAATAAGTTATATGCTACTTGAGGATCCACCAGGGCACTTTACATAAATTATCTCATTTGATGCTTACAGCAACCTTGTGGAGATAGGTCATGTTGTTATTTCCGTTTTACAGTTGTAGAAATTGAGACCCAAGTTTGAATCATAGCCCTTCCACTTAGTATCTTTGTCTCCTTGGGCAATTCACTTAGCCTCTATGCCTCACTATCACTTAGGAATTTTAGGAAGCTGAATAGGATACAGCAGTATTGTTAAACCATGTTTTGCAGAACCTTTTTCTGTGTTATCTAAATAGGTATTCTATGAGAAAATGCTAATATTTCTCTCCCTAAAATATTAAATATGACAATTAAATGTTTATATGAGACAATTTTTCATCATGAAAACTGAATCTCCTTTTATCTCAGGAATATTCCATATATCTAAGCCTCCTGGACAATCATTAATGATTTCCCTGAAAATGTTTCAAGCCTAAAAGTATTTGGCCAAATTTGTCAGGGAACTCTCATGCTTGTGTTTCTTAGCTCAGTGACCTAGTACTAATGAAGATTAGGAAGCTATGTAGGAAGTATAGTTCTCATTTTTGTACTGTTCATTTCTTGCCCTCTTTGTAAGAAAGTTTACAGTTAACTTCTTCCTCCCATACTTTGGTGCTTTTGATTTTCATAAACATTTTTTCCCTAGCATTATAAAAACACATTTATGGATATTTAATGCTTAAATGTTTGTAGTGTGTTTTCTTTGTAAAAATAGTAAACGATGTGGGAAAAGGAAGCTAAAGAAGCTAGAGAGTCATTTATTGGGGAAAAAAAGATTAAGAATCATCAAGGTTTTAGAGGAGGCAGTCACTGGTTAGGTGAGCTACCACTGTTACCTTCATGCAAAACTAGCCATCATTAAAAAGATAAGGGAGGAGTTGGGGGTGAAGATTTGATGTTACACTTTGCTATACCAGATATACCTTGTCTTCAAACCTGCCACAACTGAAATTTTTTTAAAATTTCAAACTTAGTAGCTGTCCACAAAGTAAACATTCAAATACACATTACTTCTGGAACATTACAAACTTAAACTTGTTCAAAATGTTTTAAATCGGGCATATCAATTTTAACAAAATGATGTTCTACTTGCTTATATGTCTACTGTTTTTTATTCTAAACATTTTTTGCTGCTGTTAGTCTTATGTATTCTTAGCCTGTTTGTATATTACTTAGTTTGTTTTCTTCTGTATTATTTCGTAGGTCTTTATATTTATCATTTATTTTGTTTCAGATTGTTGGAGAAACGGATTTGTAGTGTTTTGCTATTATAAATAACAGGTCTTTTTTTCTTTTATAAGATGGGATATAATCTGTTTTTAAAGATAAAATTTGCATAATCCAACAGGTTGTATCCTGTCAGGATAGAAAGGCTTGTCACGAATTCTCAAATGAAATAGCCGTATGAAAATATATCTGTGTTGTCATCTAATATAAACTATAGATCTGGCTTCATGGTCCTTCTCTCCCTTGACTTCCCCACCTTACCCTTTGAAATGTCTTTGGGTAGCCCATCTCTCACTTTGGAAAGTACTGATTTAAGCCATTAGGACTAGTTGCTGCAGTTTCCTTTAAAAATGACATCATACAACATTACTTTGATTGGTACCAGTGCCAAAAGAAATGAAAGTTGCAGAGTTTAGTGGCTGCAAGATACCAATTTGCCCATTATGTACAAAGGCCCCTTTTCATTGATCAGTGGCATGCTTTAACAATGCTTTCATTTTAGAAGGATACCCACAGAACTTGTCCTGGGATTGTGGCAAAGTACCTGCTTCATTGGGAAGCATTTTGTCTACTGGTGGAAAAAGTTTTTGAGGTAGTACTTTTCTACCGTGATTTATATGTGCTGTAATTGGTGTGGGAGAAATGACTTGACTTAGCTTGTTCATTTAATTAATATAACTCATCCTTTGACAACAAAAACTTTGGTACTAAACTTTTTAGTATACAAGGATTTGTTTTACTATAAATCAAATGCAGTATTCCATCACATGGCCTTTAAATGACTTGATTGAAATAACAATAGAGTAAGAAAATTACCTTTGGAAAGGATACTGTCTTATGTTTCTTTCCCCTACTCCTGACCATGGGTACACTAAGCACTACGGTTATTCAGTAATGTGGAATCTAGGTTGAGTATGTGAGAGAATTTATTTTCTTTAATTTTATTTTACTATATTGTTTTGTTTCATTATTTCCAAGAAATATTTTTTCACCTCTGACCATACTTAGCTATGCAAATTCACAACTTTATATGAAGTTTACACCAGTTGGAGAAGCTGTATTAATTATACTTACTGGTCTCAAAACACCTAAGTTTGCTTTTTCAGTGTAACAAAGTGCCTTTCATCTGCTTTATAGGACTTTATTATAGCCTATTGCAGTAATATAAAACCTGTGTACCTAGACTTCTGCTCTGACCTTGTTATAACATCACTTTATAATTCTCAAAATAACTTGGCTCCTGAAGATTTTCTTACTACCAGCTGTGTGTTCTTAAGGAGCTCAGGGATGATTTGTTTCCATTGTTTCCTTACCCCTATCTCCTGAGCCAGAGAAGAACAACATTCCTTTTGAAGTTTTGGATGATCCATTCGTTATTTCACACTGTAATATGGTATCCAAGGTTAGTACTCTTTGCCTAGAGAAAATCCCTTGCACAAGCTAACCTCATAGACTTGTGAGGAGAGTACTTTGTAAATCGTCCTCATTTTGACCATGTAGATTATAACCCTCACAAGACAGTGCTTCCACAGGACTCCTGTCCCAGTCTTCTGTCCACCCAGTGTGCTAGGTGAATTCCTCCAAGTCTCTAGACACTTGATGGGGCTGTCTACCATCCCTTGGCCCTCACTCTTAATGACGTGATGGCCCAACCTCTTCTAGATGTACATCTCTGGCCTCTTTGCAAACACTCAGGTGCCACAAAAATGTGAATGGTGGTTTGATAGGTCAAGAGGCAGTGCTGTACAAGAGAAAACTCAGGATTTGGAACCATAAGATCCAGTTCCAGTATTGGCTCTGCTCCTGCGTGATGTGGGACAAGGAATTTACCTCCCTGGGCCTCCCTTTCTTCATCTGTAAAATATCGGACTAACTGATTTTTAAAGATTCTTACACTTTCCAAATCCTAAGGAACATGGATGATAGAGGTACAAAAGGATTTTTTAGTGGTCATGTATTTCATCTAGCTTGCTGGCTGAATTTTGGCTGGTTGTGATTTTCTTTCCTGCAAATAGGCAGCAGTGGAGGTGTCTGCATGGACAGTGAGTTGACACCTAGTCCATGTGCTGGATGACAGAAAATTCAGTGTGTTGTTAGTTTTTTACTTTTTATCAAATGTAAATCAACTTTTTGTTTGCCTGTAGGAATCAAAGATGCTGTACTTTCTATTGTCATTTTGATACATAGTTATCTAGCTTTACTGTTAAATCTGCTGAAGGTGGCATGTTAAATTTATTAAATCCTAAACTCTGAATCTGCTTGGCTAGTTTTATAATATGACTCATAAGTACTTAATTCAATTAACACAATGATTAAGTGCTGACTATGGGTGAGGCACTGTGGTAGTGCTGGGAATACAAAGACAAAAACAAAATTGTCCCTGCCTTTAAGGAGTTTTTATTCTACTGGGTCGTCCAACATAGATTCAGTTAAATACAAGGTAATTGAAGAAGGGAGATAACATTAGTGATCAATAAAGTAGGGAAGGGAGGACTTCATTCATGCAAGTGGTGGTAGATTTGTTCTGCTTAGTCTGAGAAAACTGAATTACAAGAAGTTGTTGGAAATTGCAGAGGCAGATTTCAACTTCTTGTAATGAATAACTTTCTAATGATTAGCACTACCATTACTGGAATGAGCTACTTGAGAGATTACTTCTCAGTGGAAGTCTTATGAGAAGAATAGATGCCCCTTTTTTGGGGATGTTACAGATGGTCTTAATCTTTTTTGTGGCATGGACTCTTGTGGCAGTGTCTGGTAAAACCTCTGGGCCCTTTCTCATAGTAATGTTTTTAAATGCATAAAATACATAGGATTACAATGGAAACCTGTTACATTGAAATAAAATTATCAAAGTATTTTTTCAAAAAATCTTGTTCACAGATCCTGGGTTAAGAATCCCTGTTATAGAAAGATTCTTGTAAGAGGTAGATCACAAGCTTCTGAGGCATCTTCCAACTCTGAGATTTCTGTGAATAGGTTTAGGAGTAAAACAGAGAGAGAAGGAAGAACACAAAACTATGATCTCAGAAGGCATTTTTTTTCTTCTTTAAAGTATTACTGATGTGTTTTTTATGCCAGTATCTTCCCCTGTTATACTCACTTTCCCCTCTTATAAAAAAAATAGTTATGTAAAACCAGACATAGCAACTTTGTATGACTGCATACATGTAACATTTCACTAACTTCCAAGAGGAAGAACTTGTTTCATTACTAGTTTTCGGAAACTAAGCTTGACCATTGTATTTAATCTGATTCCTTAGGTCTTTTAGTGTTGTTCTAATTTGTATTATTGTAGTCATTATGTATAAATTTATAAATTGCTCTCCCCAAAGTTACCTATGATCTGTCGCATTTTCTCAAACTTTACCAAACTTCTCTGCTGCTTTTTTTGATTGTCAGTGAACCTCTTGGTATTTTTATTCCTCTAGGTTTTCGTGACACTCCTGTCTTCTGATTCTCCTTCTGGTCTCTGTCTGATTGCTCCTTCTCAGTCTTATTTGCTGGAGCTTCTTCACGGTCACACCAACGATGGGTGTGCCTCTGGACTCTGTCCTAGACCTGCTTCTGTATTATAGAGCAGTGGTGACAAACACAGATAGAAACAGGAGTCATCTAGTGTTCAACGCCTTTTATAACCTACCCACTTCCTAGTTTTCCTGTCTTCCTACACCTTACTCCCCATTACCAACTCTGCCATCATGTGACATTGATCGCCTTGTTGTTCTTTATACAAGACCCTCCATCTCCCAACTATGAGTATTTTCACTGGCTGTCCACCATGCCTGGAATACTCCTACATCCTTATCTCTGTCTCCTTGATTCCTTGACTTTCTTCAGGTCTCAGCTAAGATGCCACTTTCTGCAAGGAGCCTTTCCTGATGATCTCTGTTAATGCTAGTGCTTTCTCATTGTTGATTACTTTGTTTGTACATGGTTGTTTGCATATTGTCTCTTCCCCTCCATTAGACTGATCTCTTTGAAACCAGGGACTGGTTCTCCCCCTACCCTTCCCCCCCCCTTTCTTTGTATCTCCAGGTCTTAGCACAGAGTTGGGCACATAATGATGCTTACTAAATGCTTATTGAATTCATTTGTCTACAGTATTCATTTGTTTCTTGGTTTTGCTTTTCCGTTTTTTTTTTTTAATTAGCACAAAATAATTTTGATTACTTCTTTATAA
>NW_020948651.1:0-15000 GCF_900497805.2 Vombatus ursinus
GGAACCACCTCATTTTTCTATTTGTATGCCCAGTATTGAACATAGGGGTTGGCACATAGTGATTAATAAATGCTTATTAGTCATCTTGTGTGGTACTCCACCACGTCCTTCTATAGATCTTCTATTGAGGACCCATCCCTATGTTATTCTGTTCTCTTCTGTCCTTCCCAATTCTGTTCTCCTTTGAGTCATCTGTCATCATGATTCTTCTGAGGCTGTGGTATTATATGATTGACAGATAGGCATCATCACCAATGGGGGGAAAAAGTTGGACTGAATGTTGCTAATAAAGATTAAGTGTTGGGGCAGCTAGGTGGTGCAGTAGATAGAGCACTGGCCCTGGAGTCAGGAGGACCTGAGTTCAAATTCGACCTCAGACACATAACACTTACCAGCTGTGTTACCCTAGGCAAGTCACTTAACCCCATTGCCTAGCAAAAAAAACAAAAACAAAAAAAAACAAAGATTAAGTGTTGATAATGGAATACATAGTAAGATTAAACGTAACCTAGCTTAATGTTTGGGTTAGGGTTGTGGTCAATAAGAATAGGGTACAAGATATGATGAAAAATAAATTATTTTCTTATATTTAAATTCTCCTTGTATTTAAAATTTCCTTTTATCTAAAATATTTTATTAATACTTTTTTGTTTTTACAAAAGAATTACTTCCCAGTAATCCCCTCTATCATAACCTCCCAATATTCTATACTCTGTCAAGGCTTATCCCAAAAGACTCTCAAAATAGGCTTTTGTTGTCTCCATATTTGAAGGATGCACTACTATCATTTGTTTATTCATATTCCTATATGTAATGTGGACTAGATAATTTTAAAATGTCTTTGCATATTTTCATTCTTTTCCAAAGATGAATAAAAAAAATACCAGAGCTGTCCAATGGTTTCTTTTGCCCAATTCAAATTACCCTGTGTGTTTCTCAGATAGGCTGCTGATTATAGCCTGAGTCTGAGTCAATCTGTAAAAACTTGGCTTGGTCTCTTGCACCAGTCATACCACTCAGATTTAGTACATTTTCTGGTCCTTCTCCCTAACCCCTAATTAAAGAAGAGGATTTTCTCCTTGTGAAGGTTGACTTCTATGCTTGTGCCATTGACCTTGTTCCTTCCCATGTCCAGGAGTCTGTACCCTCAGTAATTTCTTCTCTTTTTCTCATCTTCAATCTCTATCCACTGGCTACTTATCCACTACTTACAAACCTGTCTAGGTTTCTCTATCCTTAAAAAAAATTCCTTTTACTTAACCCTGTCATCTCCTTAATCTACCATCTACGTCTTTTCACAGAAAAACTCCTAAAAAGATGGTCAAAACTTGCTTCCACCCTTGCCTTACCTCCTACGATTCTCAATGCCTTGTAAATTGCCTTCTGACTCTATCATTCAATTGCAACTCCTCTCTTGAAGGTTGCCAATGATTTCTTACCTTTTAAATCCAAAAGCTTTTCTCAGTACTCATTCTGCTTTACCTCTCTGCAGCCTTTAGCATTGTTGACCACCCCTCTCTTCCTGGGTATGCTCTATGGGCTTGTCTTCTGGGGCATTGCTCTCTCTTGGTTCTTCTCCAAGAACCAATTCTTCTCAATATTTTTTTTTGCCCACCTGTCATCCTTCTCCCAACCACTAAGTATGAGTATCCCTCAGAGGTAGTAAGGCAGGCACTAGGCATTTATGAAGTGCTTACTATGTTTCAGGCATATGTTAAGCTAGGGATACAAATACAAGCAAAAATAAAGATGGTCCCTGCCCTCAAGGAGCTTACATTCTAATAGAGGAAGACAACCCATAAAAGGGAGCTGAATTGTGAATGAGGAGAAAGTGCCTGGGTTGGAAGAAATAGTATGGAAAGTCAGAAGCACAATCAGGAGGTGAATGAAGCACGACTGGCCTGGATGTGTCCCCAGAATGGAAGCCTTGAAAGGAACTCACCAATGGGAGAAGGCAACAAGCATGATGGAGAGATGGATGTTTCAGGGTGAGAAAATCCCAGAGCTCAGAGCTCTGTTGTGGACATTCTTTTTCTCTCTACATTTTCTTATTTAGTGAAATCAAGTCCTACCGATTAAATTATCATCTCTACACAGATGACTCTCAAAACTATATCCAGCCCTAAAAAACTCCTTCCTGAACTGAGGTGTTACTGACTTGCCTGCTAGATATCTCCACTGTGAACCTGTCAGCTTCTCAATGTCCAAAACAGAACTCATTCGTTTTCCCCTGAAGAGCCACCCCTCCTCCAAACTTCCTGATTTCTCCTGGGAGCACTACCATTCTTCCAGTCAAGCAAGTTCACAACCTTGGAATTCTCTTGAAATCATCCTTTTCCTTTACCCCTCACTCCCTAGTTGCTGGGTCCCATAAGTTACACCTCTCCAGTATCTCTTGAATCTATCTCCTCTTCACTCACATAGTACATACCCAAATTTAAACACTTATCACCTCTCACCTAAACTACTACAATAGCTTCCTACTGGTCTCCTTGCTTCCAGTTTCACCCCCTCACCCATCCATCCTTCCCAGAAATGTTAAATTATTCATAAAATATTCCATATCACTCTTTTTTCCCCTCAAAAATCTTCATTGGCTTCCTATTGCCTTCTAGGATTACATATGAAACTCTCAACTCTGCATCTACAACTCTCTACAATTTGCTTCCTACCTCTCTCTTCATTCTAATTTCATATTATTTCTCTTCATACACTCTCTGCCCCAAATTGCCCTCCTATCTGCTACTTGTACATGATATTACACTTCCTGCCTGCTTGCATCTAAATAAATGGTTCTCCCATATCTGGAATGACCCCATCTCCTCACTTCTTCTTCAAAGCACAGCTGAGGTGTCACTTTCTACAAAGGTGTTTCTTTCCTGGTGAAGTCTCCGGCTTGACATTACTTATATGATCAGAATCACAGAATTTGGCCACCTGATCCAATCCATACATGAAAGAATACCTACTAAAAATTCCTGAAGAGTCATCTAGACTCTACTGGAAGACCACCAAAGAGGAGTAAACTACCGACCACATCTCAAAGCAGTCTGTTTCACTTTTGGAAGCTCTAATTGTTAGGAAGTTTGTCCAGACATCAGGTCTAAATTTTCATCCTTGAACCTTCTACCCATTGCTCTTCTGCTTTGGCAATCTGGGGTCAAACAGAACAGCACTAATGCTTGCTCCATGTGATAGCCCTTCAATTACTTGAAGATAGCTATTGTGTCTCCCACTGAGTCACACTGTGAGATAAAAAAAATATGCAAAGTTCCTTCATTCAGTCCTCATATAGCATGAGCTTATGGTCCTTCTCCACTTTATTTTAACTATGGGCACAAAGAACAGAGCAGAATACTCCACATGAAGTCTAATAAGGTCAGAGTACAATGAGACTACCACCTCTTTATTCCTGCAAGCTAAGGATTTCTTAAAGTAACCTGAGACTACCTTAGCTTTTTTGGCTGCCATATCATAGTTCCTTCCAGTTCACTAAAAACTCCAGTTGTTTTTCAGAACAACTACTGTCTAAACATGCCTTTTTCAACTTGTACTTGTAGATTGATTCTTTGTACCAAAGCATAAGAGTTTACATTTACTCCTATTGAATTTCACCTTTATTAGATTATTATCATTATTATTATCAGCCCAATGGTCTTGTCTGACAAGATCCTTTTGTATCCTGTCTGTCCTCCACTTTGTTAGCTATTCCTCCCCCAGTTTTATCTGCAAATTTGATCAGCCTTCCACGTATGCCTTTATCCAAGTCATTGATATAACATTAAACAGCATGGATTGCTCAGGGTATTCCAACCACCTCTTACCACATTGACATGGAACCATTTACAAAGTACTCTTTAAGTCCAGCCATCCAACCAGTCATGAATCAATCTAATTGTATCACCATCATGTCTACATCTCTTCATCTTTTCCAATATTTTGTATATACTTTTATATTTACATATCTGTTTAACCCTCTAGTATAATATAAATTCCCTGAAGGCAAGAGTTGTTTCTTCTCTTTTGTCTACCTCCAGGGCTTAGCACAGTGTCTTATACACAGTAGTGCTTGATAAATGTTTGTGGAATTGAATTGAATTGAATCAGAAATAGGACTTAGGTTTAATAATAAAACATTTTGGGAGCGGGCCTTTAATTGCCAAGAGGATTTCAGGAGTCTCACTTTTTTTCTTTCAATCTTTCTAAGTAAATATTATGATAATGGGTGATATCATATAGTATTCTCCTTTCCTTGCCCCATCAATGTTAATGCCTCCCCCATATCTCTTTATACTAACTGCCTATCTGACTCCTTCAAGATCTTGTATAAAATCCAAAAAAGACAACTCTAAATTTTAGGGACTAACTATGTAAAATGAGGATTGCAAGATATTTAGGACAAAATATGAAGATACAAGTGCCTAGTTTTACCAGAAACTATCTATGAGACTTTGAACAAGCTCCTCTCTAGTGCTCTGGTTCCTCATCTGTAAAAGGAGGCATTGGGAGTAGATAATTTCTAAGTCTCATTCCAGCTTTAAGACTCCATGGTTCTGTGCTTTTATCAACATAACAACCAATGGAAAGACTTCTCCAAAACGCTGGAAAGGATAAGATTGAGAAAGCTTTCAAGCTGCACTTGCCCCACCAAAGGAAAATCAAAAATAAAATTTAGTTGTTCCCCATCTGGAGGTTACAAGGGTCTGAGCACAACCCAGAGCCTGTTAGCTAAGACTTCTGTCCACCCAGGCCTATTATTCTGAGCATTCTCTTTGGGAGAGTATTGTCGTCTAAAGTTCAAGGCTATCCCACAGAGGGCGCTGTTTGCTTTGCTTTGAATGAAGTAGAAGGCAACGGTGTGGGTGTCCAGTTAATTAGGGAGGGGTGTGTGTGGAGGGAGGGATTTGTGCTGGTGCATAGGTGCACGCTGTGGGTGGGGTACAGTTCCTAAGAGCTGGTGGAAAGGAACAAGCCAGGGCTCGCTAGAGGAAGGGGCAAGGGCTAGCTTTCTTCCGCAATCCTTTCAAAGTTCAGGAGCCCTGAAGCACCTGAGCATCAACTCATGCCCCATCACAGGCTACTTCATCTGCTGGAGGTGACAGGTGGACCGGGAGAAATGGCATCAGTCAGGGAGGAAAGAGAAAGGAGACAGGAGTTTGGAGAACCACGGGAAAAAAAAAAAAAACGATGAAAGTTTTCCTCTGTCTTTCTGTCCAGATCCGGTACAGCACCCCCACCCCCACCTCCACCCCCACCCTCACCTCCACCCCCACAAAATGAATTTGAACATCCAAGATTCAACCAGTCAAGAATCATTCTTTTCTTAGGTTCCCCAGGGAAATACAGTGTGAAAAAGTTTTATATGACAAAATCGTTTGCTTTCCGGAACAAAAAGGGATTTCCGTTAAATCCGGTCTAGATGGGGTTTTCTGTGTAGGAAACAAGTTTGCTCTGCTGCAGAGTGAGACTGTCTCTCTACATGACCCCAATACGACGGCCCTCTTCCAAACTCAATTTCTGTTTCACATTAACAGATTTAGTTTAGAGAGATTGCGTGCTTGCTCCAATTCTACTCAGAGGCAGTGCACTTCTCTCCCTGGTTCTTCCATCTGCCTGAACTACATCTGTATGTTGTGCATATATGTCAATGTGTCTATGCTGCACATTTCCCTTCCCCCTACCCTTACCCCAAACACATAACACCAACCAGCAGTAAACTGAGGTTTCCTGGAGCAAGAGATGGAGACGGCTTGGCCTACTGGATACAGAGCTAGTTTTGAGGTCAGAACACAGGGATTCAAACCCTGCCCCTGAAGCACACACACCAGCTGTGTGACCATGAGCACGCCTAAACGATCACTTCCCAGACGCCATTCTCTAAAAAGGAGGCAGCATGGTACTATGGAGGGCAAAAAGAGATTTGGAGTCACAAGACTAGAGTTCAAATCCCAGCTCTGTCTGTGTGACCTTGAGCAAATCTCTTCTTTGGGCCTCAGTTTCTTCTTTCATCTGTAAAACAAGAGGGTTGGACTCCAACTTTCAGTTCTAGATAGAATCCACCGAGTTATTCTACTTAGATAAAGGCAGTGATGAAATCATAATCCCGACCCCTCCCCCCCAACGAGGAATATTTTAAACGGTTCTCCTGAAGTTCCAGGAGCAGTCCAAAGTGTACCTATCCTAGGGGAGGGTTTCTGGACTTTGATCATCAAAATAATGGTCCTGATCTCCTATTGCACCTCTTCTTTAGTTCATTTAACCGTTTGAGCAGCGAGACTTCTAGTACATTCGATGGGGTATTGCTGACATTTCTCGGAATTCAATCCACCTTAAGGGGGTGGGGCGTAAAAAGAGAACAAAATCACGGAGAACAGAGGGTGAAGACTTCCCAAGGGAAGGGGTCTGGAAAGGGAAGGGCAGTAATCTTTATGCTTACCTCTTTTGCTTGGGCATTTCCATTTGAGAAGAAGTGGTCCTATGATACACAGCTATATGTCCTGTTTCCCAGGTCCAGTTGTCACGCACCGAGAAATGTTTCTATGGAAAAGGACAGAGGCAGGGATTTGGTTTAATTTAATGTTTAAATCAGGAGTTTTAAAAATCCTATCCCGCGAAATTCTCGTGCCGAACAACAAATATTTAGTTTTTAAAAGTCCATGGCGTCGGGGGGAAACTTCTTTTTGGGGGGGTAATCTGAGCAATGTTAATTCTCCTCCACATAACACCTTCTTAAATATCCCCTACCAGCTTTTAACAGGCTATCGGTCACGTGACGCGTGGTTCCAATTTATCTCTTCTGCTAAAATTGTTGAAAACCCGCTGCCACCCAGACCTGCTGCTAGAAAATATTCCTCAGCCGTAGAAGGAAGTGTCTATTCATTAATATATTTTCTCTTATGTAACTATTAAAATAATCATCATCCCCAAATATAGAGCTTAAAGACTCGCTTTGAGAAAGTTGTGCATTTCAGTGAACTGGTGTATGTGTTTGTTGAATCACTTAGCCCCAAATAATTAAATAAAATTTAACTACTTAAAAAAAAAACAAAACACTTCATATGCTCAGGCCCTCAGCTAAAAAGCCCTGACAGGTCTGTGATGCATCCTTCTGTGATCAACGCCTGTTTATCCGTAATGTCTGTACCCACGGTTACACAGATGAACACACGTAGGATGAGTAGATTCAGAGATTACTGGGAGGGGGGCAGGTCGTACCGATAAGAATGCACTCCAAAAGCTCTTAATTTAAAGGCCCCCCGGATGATTTCGCTGAGCAAATTAATGAAGAGACTCGAAGTTCTGGCACAGGTGAAACAAAAGTGACTTCCTGGACTTGTGAGCGTCTATAACCAAAAACACAGCCGGATTCCTGGCTCTGCTGCCCCTAGACAACACCAAGCGCCGTTTTTTTGTTGTTGTTGTTGTTGTTGTTTTTTTTGGTTGTTGTTTTTTGTTTTTGTTTTCCCCTCTGGGTGACAAGACCATTTTGTAAACGCTAGAGAGTCACCACCTCTCTATCCCCCGCCCATTCCCTTGTCTTTGGGGCTTTCTGAAAAAGTGGGCACTTTTACGCATCCAAGAGGAAAGGGAAAATCCTGACCATACTGCATGGGGGTGGGCAATGGGTTGGAGGTAGGTCGAAGCCATCGCGGATGTTGGACAAAATTGCTAACGATCCTCTTTCTGCTCATCTCAGAGTGGATTTGGGGTGTAAAGACGAGCCAGGGGACTGGGGGAGGGAGGATGACCCGGATCTGACCCAGGCCTCTCCCCACCTCTTCTCCCCTCCCCTAGGCCAGGCAGTAGCGAGCAAGTTCCCCCGAGCTGCAGGGGGAAAACTTCTCGGGGCAGCTGGGCAGCCGCTGCAGCCGGTGGGCGCTCCCGCCCGGGGCGCCACAGGCTCCGAGAGAGGTTCGTTTCTTGCTCTTGGAGTGGTGCTTTAGCGAGAGCCAATATCCTTTTGTGCTAATAGCCCAGTCCTCATTTGCTGCCTAATTGGACTATATAAAGCCAATAACAGGGGAGCTCTTAAAGCCCGAAGCCAAAGCGCCAAAATCTAAGGCAAGGAGAGAGGGGGCGGCGGCAGTGGCGGCTGCGGGGCCAGGGTTTGGCTGCGCCTTCTCTTGCCTAATCCCATTTGCCATTGTACGTGCCCAATCGCCGTATACTCTCCGCATTTAACTTGGATGACATTTTGATTTCATCATTAGCATCCGGCGCCGGATTGACGCAGCCCCAAGCCGGGGACTCGTCCAGCCGCCTCCTCCCCGTGAGCAGCAGCCGCCGCCAAGCCTCCTCAGTCCCTGTATCCCGTCTGCTGTCCCACGGCCAGAGCTGTACCCCACCCCCTCCCGCCCAGCATTCCCCCCCCCTACCACCACCTTCCCCCACTCTCCTGCTCTCCCATCCCTTCCTCCTCCCCCCCACCCCATGCAAGCCCGCCCCAGTAGCTCTCTAGCTGGGTGCCCACATCCCTACCCCGCCCTTCAGACGCTGGATTTGCGCCTGGTGCTGCTCTTACTTTGCGCCGCCTCGTAGTTGAGTTGTGTTTATGATCTGAGTTGCCGCTCGTCCGCCCGCCCGCCTGCCCGGTGTAGCGGGGACCAGGAGGAAAGTGGAGGATGCCGGAGCCGGGACAAGAGCCCTGCAGCAACACTAGCACCCAACCTCCTCAGCCGCCGCCGCCCCCCCCCCCCCCGCCCCCCCCCCCGCCCCCCCCTCCACCGCCACCGCCACCGCCCAAGGACTCCCCGTTCTCCATCAAGAACCTACTCAATGGAGACCACCACCGGGCACCCCCAAAGCAGCAGCAGCCCCCAAGGACGCTCTTCGCCCCGGCCTCGGCCGCCGCAGCTGCTGCGGCCGCGGCTGCTGCCAAAGGGGCCTTGGAAGGCGCCGCCGGCTTTGCGCTCTCGCAGGTGGGCGATTTGGCTTTCCCCCGCTTTGAGATCCCGGCGCAGAGATTTACGCTACCGGCGCACTATCTGGAGAGGTCTCCAGCCTGGTGGTACCCCTACACCCTGACCCCCGCGGGGGGACATCTACCCAGGCCAGAAGGTACCTATGATTGATTTCCTTTTCTCTTTTCCAAAACTCTTCACTCCCGCCTTACCTTTTTTCCTTTCTCCTTTTTACTCTTTCAGTTTCTTTTCTCTCTGCCTACTTTTGCCCCTACTTGTAACTTGGCCCATTCCATCGCACACTCTTTCAATCCCTTTTTGACCCTATTTCTGGATTTCTTCTTCCCTATTCCTCTTCTCCTTGCTCCCCGCTCACTTGGTTCAAGCGTTCGTCGGCTCGTGTTGCTATGTTTCTTGATACTAATCCCACTTGGGAAGAAAAGAAATAGAGTGAGCTCACTGAGTGAAAGCTCTACCCTGTAAAAACTGGCCCTGGTGTAAGGGGGGGATGGGCAGTATTAGAGGGTCGAGGGGGACTAGAGAGGATGGGGAATTCGAACTGGAAAGAGAAAGCGGTTATTTACAAGTTCTGTCCAACAGATTCAGGGGAAATCTTTCCCTTGGCCCCTAGCGACAGGGGAAAGCACGAGAGAGAGCCTAAGGCGATGGCGGCTTTGTCACCATCCGATTCCTCTCTTCTTGGGACTTCGTGAGGACCCCGGGACACAGAGATCTAGCGTCCTCCTCTTCCCTGGGGAGGGAGAAAGACTCTAGGGAACAGGGAAAGCAAGCCTTGCTGTGAGGAACGTCGTTGGTCCTGAAGTCTACAAAGCAGTGGTGGAGTGAGCTTAGGGGGCACAGGAGGGCAGCGGGGCCGGCGGCTTGTCTTGTGCGGCCTAACTAAAGAGGCGACATCTCTGTGTGTGTGCGTATGTGTGTGCGTATGTGTTCGTATGTGCGCACGTTTGGGTGTCTTTTCTCTCCCTACAGCGGCCGAGAAATCCCTCCTGCGAGACTCGTCTCCTGCTTCGGGCACAGACAGAGACTCCCCCGAGCCGCTACTCAAGCCGGACCCGGACAAGGAGCTGGACTCCAAGAGCCCGGACGAGATCATCCTAGAGGAGAGTGACTCGGAGGAAGGCAAGAAGGACGACGCGTCTTCTGGGGCCGGCGCCGGGGCAGCCGGGCAGGGTGGCGAGGACTGGAAGAAACGAGCTGACAGCCCGGAGAAAAAACCTTGCCGGAAGAAGAAGACGCGCACGGTCTTCTCCCGGAGCCAGGTCTTCCAGCTGGAGTCCACGTTCGACATGAAGCGCTACCTGAGTAGCTCCGAGCGTGCCGGCCTGGCCGCCTCCCTGCACCTCACAGAGACCCAGGTGAAGATCTGGTTTCAGAACCGCCGGAACAAGTGGAAGCGGCAGCTGGCGGCCGAGCTGGAGGCGGCCAACTTGAGCCACGCAGCCGCGCAGCGCATCGTGCGGGTGCCCATCCTCTACCACGAGAACTCAGCTGCCGAGGGCTCCGGCGCGGCTGGGGCCCCAGTGCCAGTCAGCCAGCCGCTCCTCACCTTCCCCCACCCGGTGTACTACTCTCACCCAGTCGTCACATCGGTGCCATTGCTGCGGCCGGTCTGAAGGTGGGGTAGGGGAGGGGGGCGCTGGGGACCCTCCCCTACCTCCCACCCCGGGACTGGACGCGTGCGTGCTTGTGCAGGGGTGTGTGTCGACTGGTGGGAAGTGAAGTAGGACTGACCCTCCCGGCTCCACAGCTCGGAGGGATCAGGATCGGCTTCAAGAACCGGAGAGCAGGGGTCAGTGTCCCCTTCCCCCCCCTCCCCTCTCCCCCAAAGGTAACATTTTTGTATGTATTCTCAATGCATTTCCGTGCATTTCACCCTCACTAGATTGGAGGCTGTCTTGACTCTTGTCGGCTTTTCTTTTGGTTATAAGAAAGGTAGAAAAGCAGACCCTGACTCAAATTTTTTCCGTCCAAGTTTCTAACATGCCACTTCCAACTCCCTGCCCTAAATGTGCTGAACTCTAGCTTTTGGTTTTATTTTTAAATAGAGGAAACAAGAAAGCAAGAGTTTGGGGGAAGAGAGAGAAAGATCCCTCTAGTTCCCTCTGCTTTTCGATCATTATTTTCCCAAATATCCTGAGGAAGGGAATTAGCATTGCAATGCTTTTAGTTATTGGGTTTTGTTTCTGCCCCCAACCATTTACTTTTCCTCCTCTTTTAGTTATCTGTTAGTCCATTTAAAAGAAACCAATGACAAGCTGTTTCTCTCCACCCCACCTCTCTACCAATTTACCTGTTTAGGGACTGGAAAATTCGCTAACGAAGTGTAAAAGGAGAAAAGAAAACCAAAAGAAAAGCCCTAAACCGAAAATGAAAACAATTCCATATTCTAACCTGGTTTGAGTGATATTATTTATTGGTAACCTATTATTTAGGGAGTAACCTTCCTTTGTAAATTATTCTTACTATTATTATTTCTACAACCTTTTTTTTCTTTGTAATTTAATTGTTGTACTTTGACCTGTGCAATATTGTACGAAATTTTCTGAGAGCACTGCGGCTTCCTCCAGGGAAGGAAAGGAACATTTTCATTGTAAAATTGTGATCATTCGAGTAGTAAAATAAATAAAGTAGTGGGGGAAGAAGGGGAAGGAAGGAAGGAAGGAGGCTAGGGAAATTGAGCACTAGCTCTGCTCAAAGGCAGCTGGTTATTGGAGCGCTTTAAGTGAAGGACAATCAATTTAGGATAATTTTAACTTATTTGATAAATGTACAGTTTTCTTGTAAAATTCACCCTACACCTCACAGCCCCAAGGTTCTGCCATTCCAATCCAACCTATGTTTCCTTCTGTCTGCTAAGCCTGTTGTCGGGCAATAGGTTCCAGTCATCTCCCTCCTCCTACCCCCAAGGATTTCCTTTGACATTTGTTCGAGTTGAGTCTCTTTTTAAGAAAAAGGAAAAAAAGTAAAATATTGTTACGCTGAATGTCGTCGTGAGATTGAAATAAAAAACAAAAGAGCAAAGGCACTTATGTTCCAGGGTTGTGTAACTTTTGGAAATTATCTCCAACAGGTGTTTCTGAAACACCTACTTTCTCTCCTCTCTTCTCCATCCTTTCTATCCATAGTGAGAAGTGGGTGCACACATCTATAATCCAGTCTTTAGGGCAGATGAAGGTGGCTTTGTTTGGAGAAGGAAGATTCCCCAATAGTATCATGCCTGTTATGATCTTCTCAAGAGCGAGGTGGAACAAGGGGAGTAGAGAGAGTTTTTTAATATGGTTTACAAAATTCCACTAGACAAGATAGCCGAGTGACTGTCCGCTTTGGATCGCTGGGTGCCTGTTCCAAAGTCTCTTACTGCCATGTGTGTCTGTGTAGGAAAGATTGTAGCCCAGTTATTTCAGGTATGAGGTAGAAATCCCGGGAAAGTCTTCTACAGAGCCTTTTTAATCTATTTTGTGCCACCAGGACCTGTCCCTCTTGGCTCATCCTTGGGTAAAAGAGAGAAGGAAGGAAGATGAAGGATAACTTGGGGGTTAAACATCCGCTAGAGGTAAAGCCAAGCAAGTGCAGAGACTGCAAAAGCCCGAGAGGCTTAAGCTCATAAGAAAGAACAGAAAGTTGACCAGCCAAACCCGGGACCTCAATCTTCTTCCTTAGCTTTCGGAGGTTTTCTCCTCCTTAGGGACTGCGTTGCTCTCTCAGCCAGCGGCTGCAGAGCTGTAGAAGAGTCTCGAAGTCTTGATCTAAAAATTAAGAGGGAAAAGACAGCAGCTCTGTACCGATTGGGCCTTAGCTGCAGTTTTCCCCAAGTGAGCTCTGCGGCCCAGCCCGAAGGGAAAGGGGAGGGGAAAGCCCACAGGAATTCGGTGGCTTGATTTACCTTCGGGATCCGGACACACACAGACGCGGGAGCGCACGCAGGCGCGCGCAGACACACACACACACACACACACACACACACACACACACACACACAACCAGGAACTAGTTCCAGTACTGCTGTCCAGGGTTTTCATTTCCAGTGATTCCAGCTTAGAGCAATTTCCTGACAACAGTGTTATGTCCTGTTTTGTTTTTTTTAATCAAGATTCGCTGTATTTCTTTTCCTTTCCTTTTCCTTTTTTTCCCTTTTTCTCTTTTTGGTTCCCTCCCCTAGACAGAAAGAGAGAGGTGCAATACTTCGGTCAGTGCTGAAGTCACCCGGCTGGGGCAGAGCCCCAACCCTAGTATGCTCAGCGTCTCCCTACCTTCCCTCTACAGCCGGTAGGAGCTGGGACAGCATTCTCGGGCTTTGCTTCAGGAAAGTCCGGCTGCTCGCTTGAGCCTCGAGATTCCTGCCCTGCTTTGCTTTGGAAGCATCCTGGCCGCCTCTCGAGGAAATGGCCCCAAGTTGTGCCTAAGTCTCAAGTAGGAGAGCAGGAAGAACTCTCCACACAACCCGCATATATGGCTAGAATAGAGACTGAGGGAAAAATGACCAATAGGCGGAACTATTTGGAGCTGTGTGGTGGTCCAGCGTTTTACTTGAATGAATTGGGTGTGGAGAGAACTCCAAGAAGGGCATCTCTTCTGGGGTCTGATTTGTAGTATTGGTGGGAGGAGAGAGAGATAGACACACACACAGAGAAAGAGAGAGAGAGAGAGAGAGAGAAACTTTTTAATCTCGTACTTCTTTGATGTGCTCCATGACCTTAGCCTAGAAGAATTTATTCTTTTCTAGCTGAGATGTTAAGAATCATTTTTTGGATGATAGGAAAGTGCCCCCAAAGAACTCCGTGTATATATGGCAAAATTTTGAATTGGGCTCCAGTGAAGACAAATCTACCTTTATTTCCCCTCTGGTCTGGAATAAAAACGAGGACATTGTTGTAAATTAAAAACAAACAGAAAATAGGGGTCAAAATATGTTGTCCTTTGTGTCACCTGCAAACAGAGTGATGCCTTTGACTGTTGGCAATACTAACTGTGAGACGGGTCAATAACAGCTCATTAAAAATAATGTTGCAACAGCAAACACGTCCTTAGACTTTACAGCAAACTCGATGTTATCAAACACCAAGAAAATCCTTCTTTATTTGTGTTTAGATTCTAGAAAACGGTTCTTGACTGACCCAGTCTTTACAAAGTCGAGAAATAACTAGTTCGTTACAAGCATAACTTGTCCTCTGCATTGCTACCTTTGGGCTTTTATTTCCTGCCTCAAGCCCATTCCCATCTCCGTTTTGACTGAAAGTCCCTAATGCTGATAGCGTGGATCCCTCACGTCTATGATTCTGGTGCCCCTAAGTCTATCTGTCTGTCTGTTTACATACCTGTCTGCCTGCTTGCTTCAGGTCCAAACAAAGTAGGTCCTAGAGTGCTAACCTTGTTTTGGTTACATTGAGGGGGAACTGATGTTGCAAGCTGCATTGCAACACAGTGCATTAACAAAACTAGACTCCACTGCGGCATTGGCAAGGGCACTGTACTTTCTAGGAGCCCAAATTAACCAGAAGATCCAATTATGGTCCCCAGGAGTTGTCCATTCAAGGGTCTCTGGGACTCAACTCTAGCATCTACAACTCTACCCCTGACATCTGCATAGGCCTCAAAATCCTGTTTGCCTTTATAGCCTTCTGTCTTCTACCTGGACCTTGATGAGTGTGTTGGGATCCAAATGGGCATACTGACTGCTTCCTCAGTGCTAGGGAAATGCATTGGTGGTGTGTTTAGCAGCATGCTGGGAGCTTCATTAGCTCCCTAATGAAGTAGGGAGGAAGAGAGATTGTAGAGTATGTAACTTTTCCTCCAACTGTCATCCCACTAAATTTTCTGCACTCTCAACCAGATGCCTAAAATACAGCCCTCAGACCCAGAGCCAAGATTTGGATTGTGTTGATTCAGACCTTACAAATCCCCAAAATGATCCCTTGAACTTGGATTGACCATTCTGCTTTCTAAAAGCCTAAAATAAAAATAAAGCCATTCCGGTCTCTTTTCCTAACTTCTCAATTCAATCTAAATGACATTGGTTTCTAGGTTAAAGCTTTCAAGAAGTATTGCATCTTCTCTTTCCCGCTCTCCCTCCCCTCCGTCA
>NW_020948651.1:20000-30914 GCF_900497805.2 Vombatus ursinus
GAAAAGGAAAAACCCATTGTCTCATACGGCAAGAAGAAAATCCTCTAAGAAATGACCCCAATTTTTTCTTTCTTCCCAATGCATACTAAATCTAGTTAGTCAAGAGAAAGGGAGAGTTGGCTGGGGTAGGAATAAAGAATAAGTGGTCTGATAAATCAGAGAAGACTCAGAACATTTTCAAGAATTCAGCCCCAATTTTCCATAGCTTCAGGCCCTTATGCTGGGATGCAGCTCATTCCCTTGCCATATGAAACCTTGTGCAGTTTCTGGACCTGGGAACTTGGCATCCTCGGCTTCCACAGCAGCCTGACTTTAGGTCTCTGTTCCTGTCGCACCTACTGCTTTCTTCAGCCAGCTTTCTTAACCATTTCATGCAATGGAAAATCCATCATTCTTCCTTCTTCCTCTCCCCACCATCTTTCCCCATATTGATCTTCACCTGTTAATTTGCGCTTTCCTATCTTCCTATCCTCTCCTTTCTCTTCTCTTTCTTCCTTTCCACCCTTCTTTCTTCTTTTTAAGATTTTTTCCTGCCCTGCTTTGTATCTTCTCCCTCATCCTCTTTCTTACCCCTTTTTCTTTCTTCTTTCATCCTCCCCTTCATTTTACCTTGTCTCTCCTAATTTCTTTCTCTACCCTATCTCTTTTTCCTTCCTTCCTTTCTTTTCTTTCTTTTCTTCCACCTTCCTCCTAGCTCCCTCTCTTCTTCTCCTTTTGACTCCATCGCTTTCTTATGCTGTGCCTTCTTATCTACAAATAACATATATGAATGTCTACATATATACAATGACCCAATTTAATGCAAAGTAGCCTTTGATGGTATCTGCTTAATTTTAAATTAAATAATATAGTACTTGTCTGGGGTGATCCATCCTTCAATGTGGTCACATCTGAGGGTTTCTTTTTATAATATCTACAAGGTAAACTTATGTCTCAGGTTGTCTAATTTGGTGAAGGAAAGAGTGAGTCAGTCAGTCTGCAGACTGTTTCTTGCCCCTACACAGGTGAGAAGCCTTTTCCATTAATATGGTGAGATTGGATGGGGTTGATGGGATTTTGAGGCTAGAGAAGACATAAAGAGAGAAATTGAGAGAGGAGAGGCAAAGAGTGGAAAGGAAAAAGGGAAACAAAAAGAGAATAAAGAGATGAGAGGAGACAAACAGAATGGGAAGAGAAGTGGAAGGGAGGAGAGGAAGGGAGAGGAAGAAAAAAGGAGGGGAGAGAGGAGGAGAAGAGAGGAGGGGATAAGAACTGCCAATGGACGAGAACTTAGGTGGAGTCTGGCTGTGGGGGCCCTGAGCCTGAGCCCAGCCTGAATGAAGGACGATTTCCTAAATTGTATTTCAGTGAGGGGTCTTTCCGGGTTAATGAGCTGACATCATGATTAAAGCTGACCATTTGTAATGTGTCTCGACCCTGCCGCAGAGCCTTGAAAAGGTTAATGTGGTAAAACAGGACAGCACCTGCCCCTCACTGGCCAAAGTCTGGCCTGCACAGACCCCTAAACCCTCATCCCTTCCCCTCCTGCTTCCCTTTCCCAACTCCTAATCAATTAGTCCATTAATGAGTCTATCAAGGAGTTAAGTAGTTAAAGATTATGCCTCTGGTCCAGGCAGCCATCGTCATTTCACTCTGGTAATTATATTATAAGTACTTTATTCAATATCCCAGGCATAACATGGTGGATGGAGTTAATGAAAATGTCATTTTAAAACGTCTTGACATTTGTCTGTATTGATTTGTATTTTTCTCCCCACCCTTGATTTGATTTGGGGGAGTAGGGAGAGTTGTTGGGGAGGTGGTGGAGGGGGAGAGAATCACATTTTTATATACATAAAAAAAAGAAATGATAGGCTCTGGTTGGTTTCTACTTGGTCGACTAAGTGATCAGATTTTTGCAAATCTCCCTTCTTGCTCATGGAAGGAATACACATGGTATTCTGATGTCTTCTCTCACTGTCATATTTAAAAAGTAACTCCCCTCCATGGGTCTCAGTTTCCTCTCTGTAAAATGAGGATGTTGGACTGGATGATCTCTATTCTAAGACCATGGTTCTTTGGGTTGAATTGAGCAGCTAGTGTTACTGGGCACGGAGGTGCCTGAAGGAAAAGGTTACTGGGATCCTGGGGCACATCTGGAATCCTCTGGGAGTGATGTAGATAGCTGCAGGGTTTGCTCTTTGGAACCCTCACTTCTCTATTTTCCAGAAAATTCTTACAAAACTGCAATGCCCTATCAGACCTATTGCTAGTCACTGACTTGGAATTGAGCCTTGGGTATTACAGAAATCAAGTGAATTCACAGTAGAACACAGTCTCCTTAGAAAGTGTCTTGTCAAACTCCCTCATTTTATAAAGAGAAAAACTGAGGCCAAGACAGGGGAAGTCAGAGCCAGGACAAGTCATGTGTAGTTCATAGGAAAAATTTGAAGCTTATAACCCCTTATGTTTATCTTGGTATGGAGCCTTTGCTGTTATGAATTCAATTTATATACTTTCATAGGTTTTAAAGCCAGAGAGGACTTTAGAGGTCTTTTAGTTCAAACCTTTCATTTTACCAAGAAGGAAACTGAGGCCCAGAAACAGAAAACAGACTTAAAGAATCACAGGTAGTAAATAGAAAAACTGAGATAAGAACCCAAAGTTTCTTTCTCCACATCCAATGAACATTTCCAATATATCATACTAACCCTGCCCAGTGTCAATGAGAGTGGAATTTTCTGACATTAAACGTAGGAAAAGTTTCTAAAGAATAATACCCCCCCCAAAAAAGTGCACCTGATCTTTTAGTCCACTGTGTTGTGCTTTAGGCAAATAGCTACCATATTTACTCTAACAGAATGAAATGACTAGCCCAGCTAGTTAAGGACAGAGCAGGAACTGGAGCACTGTTCTGTTGTCCAGCTTACTGTTCTCTCTCTCTTTCTGTCTCTGACTCTCTCTCTCTGTCTCTCTCTGTCTCTGTCTCTCTGTCTCTCTCTATCTCTCTCTGTCTCCCTCCCTATCTCCCTCTCTTCCTCCTCCCCCCCTACTCTTGTCTTGTCTATCTCTTTTTTTCTCTTCCTATGAAGGACTCCTAGTGGCCGCAACCAAGTGAATCGGAACTGTCTGCTTTATGCACCTACCTAGATTTCTTTCAAGCAAGTTGGGGAAGTGGGCTTTTTTTTTCTTTAAGAAAGGGCAAGAAATAAGGCAGCTAGGTGGTCCAGTGGATACAGCACCAGCCCTGGAGTTAGGAGGACCTGAATTCAATTCCTGCCTCAGACCAGACACTTGACATTTACTAGCTGTGTGACCCTGGGCAAGTCACTTTACCCCAACTGCAGAGAGAGAAAGAGAGAGAGACAGAGAGAGAGAGACACAGAGAGACAGAGAGCAAGAAAGAGACAGTGTGGCCCAAGACCCAATGGAAACTCCCAGAAGTGTTTATTAAATATGCTTGTCCCCAATTCAGTGATCATAATGGAAGGAAGGATCTGAGGAGGACATGAGATATGATGATGATAAAGGTAGAATCTGAAAGACCTGGGTTTGAATCTTGCCTCTGCCATTCTCTACCATGACCCTGATACTGTTAAAGATGCCAAAATAGTCAGTCAACTTAGGTCTTCTGATCCTAGGGCCAGTGCTCTGTTCACTGTGCCATCTAGCTGCCCTTGCTATATACATACAAGATATTATATATATATATATATACATATATACATATATATGAATGCAAAATTGGAGGTAATCTTAGAGGAAGGGTACTAACATTCCAAGGGATGGGTGAAGGTTTCTCAAAGTAGGTAGGAGTTAGTTGAACCTTGGAGGAAGCCAGGAGGGAGATGAGGAAGGAGAGAATTCCAGGCATGAGGGATAGCCAGGTGAAAAAGAAGGGCCATCCTCTATGACTCACTCTCATTCACCCCATATATCCAATTCATTGCTCAATGTTCTCACTTCTGCCTTCACAACATCTCTCTAATACATTTCTTCTCTCTGCTCCCACAGCCACAACTTTGGTTCTGACCTTCATCACTTCTTCAGCTCACTATTTCAAAAGCCTTTTAATTGTCTTCCTTTCTCCACTCTCAATCTTTCCTCACTCCAATCCATCCTCCATTAAGCTGCTAAGGTGATTTTTCTAAAGTACAGGTCTGATTATGTCACCACCCTCATCCAAAAAGAAAAAAACCTCAATGAGGTGTAATGACTCCCCATTAGCCCCAGAATCAAATATAATCTTCTTTGGCATTGTTTGGCATTTAGAGCTCCTCAGAACCTGACTGCTTGCTGTAGCCTTTCCAGTCTTATTATACTTTCCTCTTCTTCACACACTTTACATTTTAGCAACACTGGTCTATTTGCAATTCCTCAAATGAGACAATCTATTTTATGCTCTCTGGTGCTTTACCTTTTTACTTTTTCTTCATTTTCCTGGTTTGCTTCAGGTCTCAGCTCAAATTCTCTCTATTTCAGCAGGCCTTTCCTAGTCTCCTCCCCCAATTTCCCAATGCCATTTTCTCTCAGATTACCTTATGTTGGTTTGTATCTTGCATCTATCTAGTTGTTTACATGTTTTCTTCCTAATGGAATGTAAACTCTTTGAGGGCAGGGACTGTTTTTTTTTTGCCTTTTGTTTAGCACAGTTCCTGGCCTATAGTAAACACCTTAAAAATGCTTGTTGACAACCTCCCTGGTCTTTTGTCCTCTGCAAAATGAAGGGCTGGATTTCATGATTACTCAGGTCTCTTGAAACTCTAACTCTGTTACACTATGACCTGGGTTCAAATCCTGCCTTTGATACCCTGGGCAAGTTCCTTAACCTTTTTAATATCCCAGACAACTTTCTAAGACTGTAAATTGCACCTTAGTTGCAGAACTGCATCGATAGAGGGAGGTTTCTCACCAGGAATTTGCTACATAAATGAAATCTCTGGTACATGTAAAAAAAAAGATCATAACACTTTCTATAGAGCTTTACGGTTTTTTTAGCTAAACTCTGTGAGGCAAGTTGTACAATACTGTTATTCTGTCTCAATGTTGTGAGGATAGTGTTTTGGAAAAATTAAAATGCTATATAAATGTGATGGTGGTTTTCAATTTATTGATGTGGAAACTGAGGCTCAACTGGGTTAAGGAATTTCTCTCTGCCAGTTTCCTAACTACTTGTCTCAGAGTTGATACTTGTACTTAGATAATGTCAAAGACTTGCCCCAAAGTATGCCCTGGTGGTTAGGTCTCCCAGCATGCATGGCAGCATTTCCAATGCCCCCAGCACAACTCTTGTTTTACCTTTTGACACGTATCTCAGGAACCAAATAGCAAGTCCCTTTTACTAGTTCTCCTCGAAGGAGGAACTGTCTCCTTTAAATTCATGATGAAGGACTGATATTTGAGAAGGAAGGATGGGAAAGGGGTAATTCAAAGGGGTCTCAATGAAGAGCATTTTTGTGTCTTTATCCCCTGCTTCCCTCTCCCCATGGATCCCCTCTCAATATACACCCAAGTCTATGTGGGCTGAATTGCTTTCAGCCTATCCAGACTTCACTCTGTGGAGAAGGACTAGTATGCAGGACTGTAAACTCCCATGCTTTCCCCTCCTCCTCTGGAGGATTACTTTCTTCTCTGCAGAGTCCTGGCTCAGGATTTTTTGGCACCAGAGAAGGCAATTCCCTTTTGCCTTCTTAGCTGCTCCCTATAACCTGGGAGATTTCTCTGGTCAAGGTGGGACAGGCATATTGGCCTAAAAATTGGAAACCAACAATTAGGAGCAGTAAGGGGAATGTGTAACTAGGGGAAATCTGGAGGGAACTCCCTTTCCAGCGAAAGCCAGGTTCTCCAGTCGAGCTTTCCTAGACCACTCTTTTTCCTCTCTCACTTTAAATCAAGCAAAGAGAAGACTTTGTTTGCTGGCAGACCTTACAGGATCCTGCACTCTGGTGGTTCTGAAAAGGGCATGTCATTGTGAAGGCTGGAGATACCATAGGACATTTAATGAAATCAAGGATGTTTAATTAAGAGCTAGCAGAGCCTGGGGCATCCTCTGGCAGAGGTGATGTCTTTGGTGGGTGGTGGCATCCCAATATATTCTAACCCAGACTGAGCAAAGAAGCAAACTCTGTTGAGGGTTAGCCCAAATAGAGCAAATTATTTTAAAACACTGAACTTTGTTTATAGAAGGTACTTAATAAATTATTGGTGAATTGGATTAAATTAATTTCCATTTTCCTTCTGGTTTGAAAGCAAACCTCACCCTAAAAGAGCCTGTTTGTGAGTTGTAAAAACTTAGGTTAGGTTGGGGTTTAAAAAGTTTTTTTTCCCCTTTAGATTCATAAATGAACAGAGCTGGAAGGAACCTTTAAGATTATCTAGTTCAGGGTTTCAACTTGTTTTGTTCATGAATCCTTTTGGTAAGTCTGTGAAATCTATGGACTCCTTTTTAGAATTTTAATTGCATAAAATAAAATACATAGGATTAGAAAGGAAGCCAACTATATTGAAATAGAATTATCAAAATAGTAATAAAACGAGTTCACAGACGCTGATTAAGATTCTCTTATCTAGTTCAACATCTTTATTTTTTTACGCACTAGGAAACGGAAATCCAAAGAGGTTCAGGGCCATGTCTAAGGTCATACAGCCAGTTAGTAACAGAACGTGAACTAAAGCCAGGTTTACAAGCTTCCTACCACATCATATCGACTCCTTGTCATTAGAATTCGGAAATCGTGGGGTTTCTTGAGGAGGTGCCGTTTAAAACCATGACGGTGATCTAGTCTGCTCACTCTGTGATCTCCTACTCGCTGGTTTCCCCTCTTTTTCTTTTCCCGGGATCCCGAGTTCAATAGTTGTGCCAATACGACAGGGGAATACGACAGGAACTTTAAAGCCCGTTGACTTTCAAGTCTGCACCAGCGTCGAAGGTGGGGCTGACTCAGAAATCTGAGTGATACTGGGTACTGTTTTCCGAAAGGAAAGAAAAAAAAAAAAACCTAAAAGATTATGATGCAAGAATTAGCTCAAACCCTCCTTTGCTCTCCCTGCTCCAGTTACTGCTGCCCCAGTTCAGAGCAACCCAAGCTGGCCTTCTGAACACACAGTTCCCCCTTCGCCCTGCTCCCCCCACCCCAGCCCCGCCTGCAGAGCCCGAAGATTCGAAAAAGCGGAATAAGGCGGTGCACAGGACCAAACATAAGTGTCCAGCATCCTCTTGGTTCCTATTAGCAACAAGGTTTGGAAACCCAGTTCTTCTGCCACTGAAGGCGAAGAGCCAATTTCTCTGACTCCCCCTATTAGTTGTAAAGATTCTCCCCACCTTTATCTGCCCAGGTCCCCAGATCGGAAAGTTGGCAAGGGAAGGATGTGGGGGTACATAGGGGGTCTAGAATTTTTTGAAAATTTCCGGGACCTGCTTGCAGCACTGTGATTGGTCACGATAGATGTAACCTTCATGCAAATGAAGCCACGACGCCACCCAGCTGCCTGGAAATCAATAGAGACTGGAGAGAAGGGGGCATTCGGACCGGGGCAAGCCCAGGGAAAACGTTCGCCAGCACAGAAACGCAAACAACCACGTCTCCCCCTCCCTGTCCCCTTCCCCTTTACCCACCCCACCCCAGAATAGAAAAAGACAGCGTTAACCGACTCCCCCGCCCCCACCCCTTCCCCTCTCCCCCTCCCTTCCCTCCCTCCCTTTCTCCCTCCTTCCCTCCAACACCTTCCACCTAGACCATCTCTAAAGGGACTTCTTGATTTCCTGCTATTTCTTATGAACCCAGGATGGGCAGCAAAGAAGACTCTGGCAAATGTTGTCCAGCCACCGCCCCCATCTCCAGCTTCACTATCCAGTCCATCCTGGGCAGCGGGCCCTCTGAGGAGTCCAGGGAGATCGGGGCCAAGGGCGCCGCGGGCTGGGCGAACAGGAAAAGAAGTCTGTCGGTATCCTCGGAGGAAGAGGAGGCAGACGACGGCTGGAAGCACTCTGGCTGTTACTGCCCGGACTCGCATGGCCCGAAGGAGTCGGGCCACAAGCACCATCAGCCCCTCACACTAACTTGTCTCAGTAAGTAGCTCTCTGACACCAGCTCTCTTCTGCACAGCAGGAAAGAAAGCCGAGCAGTGGGCGCCTAGGAGAGAGAGGCAGGCAGAATCTCTTTCTTTTCTCTAGGGCTAGGGTTGATGGTTCCCAGACAGTTGGAGGGCGGGGAATTGGTCTCGGCAGCCTTTCCCAGTCTTTAACCCTAGCTCTCTCCACCTGTCCTGGGTTCTCTGTTCCCACCACACGAGAGATGGATAGAGAAAGAGACAAAAGTGAACCCGCTGTGTGACATTTCTGGGAGGTTACTTCGAAAGGGGGGCGGGGAGGGAAAGGAAGGTCAGGGTAGTAAGATCGATCAGAGGTAGAGGAATGTCTTCTAGAAACAGTTTTTCTTTTCTTTATTTTTCTTTTTAGAAAATGAACATTTTCCCCCCTGTTCTGGACAGTCATAGACAAAGCCAGCTGAATTCTTTATAGAAAAAGGAGTGTTGCTCTCCTTCCCCTGGCTCTTCGGAGCGATTAGCAATTTGAGGTGATTGACAAGGGTGCGTTTCAAAGATTGGTCTTTACCACGACTATGTGTGTGTGTGTGTCGGGGGAGGGGGGGTGGAGGTGGTTGTGAGGAAGCGTTCGTTTTTAGCCTGGTTTCTGAACAAACGCTCTACGAAATGCTGATCTGGACAAAGCCGCAAATCCAGTTATCTTAGAGGAGAAATCTTATTATTATTATTATCATTATCGTTATTAATAAATTCCATCAGCTGCCCATCTGCCTTGATTGTGGAGTACAGCTGCTACAAATCATTTAACAAAGACCAGAACAGAGAGAGGGAATGTCTTTGGGACCAAGAACCACTGAAAGGAATTTTGTTTTTTCGTTGAATTTTCTTGGGTGTCACATTAAAATGTTTCTTCACTAGATGGTTATTTCAAACAAACTAAGAAACTTCCCCAGTTCAGGACCGCGTGTGTTATGTAGAAGTGGGCGCTAGAGGAAGAGACGATGTGATGAGGTGTGAGAAACCTTAGGTAGTCTTGCAACCCGTAGGCCCGTTTTCAATCAATTCCTTGAGCTCTTTGAGGGTCTTTATGGATTTAATGTCCTGATCTTCTTCATAATCGTCATTATTATTATATTAAAGGTAACTCAAAGGCCGGCGGAGTTGCTGGATCAGTGAGTTCGGACAGGACTCCTTTCCTCTCCCAACCCCAACAAGACTTTAAGGAAGAGAAAGAGAAACACTTCCACACCGGGTCACCCTCGCCTGGAGCAGAACGGCCGCGGGATTCTGGAGGAGATCGGCAGGCTGGATCCGCCAAGAAGAAGACCCGCACCGTCTTCTCGCGAAGTCAGGTGTACCAGCTCGAGTCTACGTTTGATATGAAGCGCTACCTGAGCAGTTCGGAACGTGCTTGCCTTGCTTCCAGCCTGCAGCTCACCGAAACGCAGGTGAAGACTTGGTTCCAGAACCGGAGGAACAAATGGAAGAGGCAGCTCTCTGCAGAACTGGAGGCGGCCAATATGGCCCACGCCTCGGCCCAGACTCTGGTGGGGATGCCGCTGGTGTTCAGAGATAATTCGCTCCTGCGGGTGCCCGTGCCCCGATCTATAGCCTTCCCGGCCCCTTTATACTATCCGGGGAGCAACCTGTCAGCCTTACCTCTGTATAATCTGTACAACAAAATTGACTACTGACCAAACTGAACCCCAACGGACCTGACCGCCCCCTTGTAGATTTCAAGCCCTTTCTCCTTCCCATTTCCTTTCTTCTTTGCTGTTGAAACAGACCTCTGAAATTGACGCATTTCCCCATTTGTATAGGAATGAAGGCAATATGCTTCTCTAAATATTAAGAAATACACCATGTGTATTAATTATTTCTTATTTATGGATTCCATTCCTTATTTTTATTTGATTATTATAGGGTATTTAAAGGTGCTTCTTACGGCGGATCGCCTGCTTTCTACACAACCTAATTTTCTTTTAAAACATTGGGGTTTTCTTTGGGAGGGGAGGGAAGAAACTTCCCTAGTCTGGGGCAAAGGATCTTGTCCAGATCTGCTTCGTCAGATAAAAAATTGGAAGGGGAAAAATTAAAGATTTTATATACATATATATCTATAGTCTATATATAAACTTGCATATAGATATATAGATATAGATAATGTTTCCAAGCAGGACACTTGTTGGCTTTTGCCTATTGTATAGATTCCCTTCCTAGTTCCTCTCATCCAGAAATGAGTAGGTACGAAAGGGGGATTTCAAATCTGTAAATATTTTTAAAAGAAAAAAGGCGAAGACAAATAAAACATTTTAAACGTCGTTTGCTAACTTTGACTGGTTTGATTCTAAATGTCACCTTCCTCTATGTTATGAAACTCTGTTGCCTCCCACCTCAGGTCCCTCAACTCCTCTCCCCTCCGTCTCCCCAACAAGATTAATCCCTCTCCATCTGGAGAGAAGACAAAGGTCTCCTGAGCAGATATCCTTCAGAGAGTTGGAAAGGGTATATGCATTATAAACTGCTGCGGAATGGATCAGAAAACAAACAAGTCAGAAGCGTTATTTTCAACACGTGTGTTGAAGGTGTTTGCAGAGGAATTAGCTGTTTGTATAAACGTGGGGGGAGGAGTGCGTTAAGAGAAACAAAACCCATAATTTTACAACCGAACCCATACGACGCTGGAAAGAAAAAAAATGAGGGGAGATAGGGATTTCTGGGCTGAAAGAAGCCAGATCTCGAGCCGCAGGGGGAGCCAGGATGCTAAGAATTGGGCTACAGGACTTGTAACATCTCTGGGAATTTGAAACGGTGGAATCTCATATGAATAATAAAAAAAAAGAAAGAAAGAAAGAAAGAAAGAAAGAAAGAAAGAAAGAAAGAAAGAAA
>NW_020948652.1:0-15000 GCF_900497805.2 Vombatus ursinus
GGAACCACCTCATTTTTCTATTTGTATGCCCAGTATTGAACATAGGGATGGGTCCTCAATAGAAGATCTATAGAAGGACGTGGTGGAGTACCACACAAGATGACTAATAAGCATTTATTAATCACTATGTGCCAACCCCTATGTTATTCTGTTCTCTTCTGTCCTTCCCAATTCTGTTCTCCTTTGAGTCATCTGTCATCATGATTCTTCTGAGGCTGTGGTATTATATGATTGACAGATAGGCATCATCACCAATGGGGGGGAAAAAGTTGGACTGAATGTTGCTAATAAAGATTAAGTGTTGGGGCAGCTAGGTGGTGCAGTAGATAGAGCACTGGCCCTGGAGTCAGGAGGACCTGAGTTCAAATTCGACCTCAGACACATAACACTTACCAGCTGTGTTACCCTAGGCAAGTCACTTAACCCCATTGCCTAGCAAAAAAAACAAAAACAAAAAAAAACAAAGATTAAGTGTTGATAATGGAATACATAGTAAGATTAAACGTAACCTAGCTTAATGTTTGGGTTAGGGTTGTGGTCAATAAGAATAGGGTACAAGATATGATGAAAAATAAATTATTTTCTTATATTTAAATTCTCCTTGTATTTAAAATTTCCTTTTATCTAAAATATTTTATTAATACTTTTTTGTTTTTACAAAAGAATTACTTCCCAGTAATCCCCTCTATCATAACCTCCCAATATTCTATACTCTGTCAAGGCTTATCCCAAAAGACTCTCAAAATAGGCTTTTGTTGTCTCCATATTTGAAGGATGCACTACTATCATTTGTTTATTCATATTCCTATATGTAATGTGGACTAGATAATTTTAAAATGTCTTTGCATATTTTCATTCTTTTCCAAAGATGAATAAAAAAAATACCAGAGCTGTCCAATGGTTTCTTTTGCCCAATTCAAATTACCCTGTGTGTTTCTCAGATAGGCTGCTGATTATAGCCTGAGTCTGAGTCAATCTGTAAAAACTTGGCTTGGTCTCTTGCACCAGTCATACCACTCAGATTTAGTACATTTTCTGGTCCTTCTCCCTAACCCCTAATTAAAGAAGAGGATTTTCTCCTTGTGAAGGTTGACTTCTATGCTTGTGCCATTGACCTTGTTCCTTCCCATGTCCAGGAGTCTGTACCCTCAGTAATTTCTTCTCTTTTTCTCATCTTCAATCTCTATCCACTGGCTACTTATCCACTACTTACAAACCTGTCTAGGTTTCTCTATCCTTAAAAAAAATTCCTTTTACTTAACCCTGTCATCTCCTTAATCTACCATCTACGTCTTTTCACAGAAAAACTCCTAAAAAGATGGTCAAAACTTGCTTCCACCCTTGCCTTACCTCCTACGATTCTCAATGCCTTGTAAATTGCCTTCTGACTCTATCATTCAATTGCAACTCCTCTCTTGAAGGTTGCCAATGATTTCTTACCTTTTAAATCCAAAAGCTTTTCTCAGTACTCATTCTGCTTTACCTCTCTGCAGCCTTTAGCATTGTTGACCACCCCTCTCTTCCTGGGTATGCTCTATGGGCTTGTCTTCTGGGGCATTGCTCTCTCTTGGTTCTTCTCCAAGAACCAATTCTTCTCAATATTTTTTTTTGCCCACCTGTCATCCTTCTCCCAACCACTAAGTATGAGTATCCCTCAGAGGTAGTAAGGCAGGCACTAGGCATTTATGAAGTGCTTACTATGTTTCAGGCATATGTTAAGCTAGGGATACAAATACAAGCAAAAATAAAGATGGTCCCTGCCCTCAAGGAGCTTACATTCTAATAGAGGAAGACAACCCATAAAAGGGAGCTGAATTGTGAATGAGGAGAAAGTGCCTGGGTTGGAAGAAATAGTATGGAAAGTCAGAAGCACAATCAGGAGGTGAATGAAGCACGACTGGCCTGGATGTGTCCCCAGAATGGAAGCCTTGAAAGGAACTCACCAATGGGAGAAGGCAACAAGCATGATGGAGAGATGGATGTTTCAGGGTGAGAAAATCCCAGAGCTCAGAGCTCTGTTGTGGACATTCTTTTTCTCTCTACATTTTCTTATTTAGTGAAATCAAGTCCTACCGATTAAATTATCATCTCTACACAGATGACTCTCAAAACTATATCCAGCCCTAAAAAACTCCTTCCTGAACTGAGGTGTTACTGACTTGCCTGCTAGATATCTCCACTGTGAACCTGTCAGCTTCTCAATGTCCAAAACAGAACTCATTCGTTTTCCCCTGAAGAGCCACCCCTCCTCCAAACTTCCTGATTTCTCCTGGGAGCACTACCATTCTTCCAGTCAAGCAAGTTCACAACCTTGGAATTCTCTTGAAATCATCCTTTTCCTTTACCCCTCACTCCCTAGTTGCTGGGTCCCATAAGTTACACCTCTCCAGTATCTCTTGAATCTATCTCCTCTTCACTCACATAGTACATACCCAAATTTAAACACTTATCACCTCTCACCTAAACTACTACAATAGCTTCCTACTGGTCTCCTTGCTTCCAGTTTCACCCCCTCACCCATCCATCCTTCCCAGAAATGTTAAATTATTCATAAAATATTCCATATCACTCTTTTTTCCCCTCAAAAATCTTCATTGGCTTCCTATTGCCTTCTAGGATTACATATGAAACTCTCAACTCTGCATCTACAACTCTCTACAATTTGCTTCCTACCTCTCTCTTCATTCTAATTTCATATTATTTCTCTTCATACACTCTCTGCCCCAAATTGCCCTCCTATCTGCTACTTGTACATGATATTACACTTCCTGCCTGCTTGCATCTAAATAAATGGTTCTCCCATATCTGGAATGACCCCATCTCCTCACTTCTTCTTCAAAGCACAGCTGAGGTGTCACTTTCTACAAAGGTGTTTCTTTCCTGGTGAAGTCTCCGGCTTGACATTACTTATATGATCAGAATCACAGAATTTGGCCACCTGATCCAATCCATACATGAAAGAATACCTACTAAAAATTCCTGAAGAGTCATCTAGACTCTACTGGAAGACCACCAAAGAGGAGTAAACTACCGACCACATCTCAAAGCAGTCTGTTTCACTTTTGGAAGCTCTAATTGTTAGGAAGTTTGTCCAGACATCAGGTCTAAATTTTCATCCTTGAACCTTCTACCCATTGCTCTTCTGCTTTGGCAATCTGGGGTCAAACAGAACAGCACTAATGCTTGCTCCATGTGATAGCCCTTCAATTACTTGAAGATAGCTATTGTGTCTCCCACTGAGTCACACTGTGAGATAAAAAAAATATGCAAAGTTCCTTCATTCAGTCCTCATATAGCATGAGCTTATGGTCCTTCTCCACTTTATTTTAACTATGGGCACAAAGAACAGAGCAGAATACTCCACATGAAGTCTAATAAGGTCAGAGTACAATGAGACTACCACCTCTTTATTCCTGCAAGCTAAGGATTTCTTAAAGTAACCTGAGACTACCTTAGCTTTTTTGGCTGCCATATCATAGTTCCTTCCAGTTCACTAAAAACTCCAGTTGTTTTTCAGAACAACTACTGTCTAAACATGCCTTTTTCAACTTGTACTTGTAGATTGATTCTTTGTACCAAAGCATAAGAGTTTACATTTACTCCTATTGAATTTCACCTTTATTAGATTATTATCATTATTATTATCAGCCCAATGGTCTTGTCTGACAAGATCCTTTTGTATCCTGTCTGTCCTCCACTTTGTTAGCTATTCCTCCCCCAGTTTTATCTGCAAATTTGATCAGCCTTCCACGTATGCCTTTATCCAAGTCATTGATATAACATTAAACAGCATGGATTGCTCAGGGTATTCCAACCACCTCTTACCACATTGACATGGAACCATTTACAAAGTACTCTTTAAGTCCAGCCATCCAACCAGTCATGAATCAATCTAATTGTATCACCATCATGTCTACATCTCTTCATCTTTTCCAATATTTTGTATATACTTTTATATTTACATATCTGTTTAACCCTCTAGTATAATATAAATTCCCTGAAGGCAAGAGTTGTTTCTTCTCTTTTGTCTACCTCCAGGGCTTAGCACAGTGTCTTATACACAGTAGTGCTTGATAAATGTTTGTGGAATTGAATTGAATTGAATCAGAAATAGGACTTAGGTTTAATAATAAAACATTTTGGGAGCGGGCCTTTAATTGCCAAGAGGATTTCAGGAGTCTCACTTTTTTTCTTTCAATCTTTCTAAGTAAATATTATGATAATGGGTGATATCATATAGTATTCTCCTTTCCTTGCCCCATCAATGTTAATGCCTCCCCCATATCTCTTTATACTAACTGCCTATCTGACTCCTTCAAGATCTTGTATAAAATCCAAAAAAGACAACTCTAAATTTTAGGGACTAACTATGTAAAATGAGGATTGCAAGATATTTAGGACAAAATATGAAGATACAAGTGCCTAGTTTTACCAGAAACTATCTATGAGACTTTGAACAAGCTCCTCTCTAGTGCTCTGGTTCCTCATCTGTAAAAGGAGGCATTGGGAGTAGATAATTTCTAAGTCTCATTCCAGCTTTAAGACTCCATGGTTCTGTGCTTTTATCAACATAACAACCAATGGAAAGACTTCTCCAAAACGCTGGAAAGGATAAGATTGAGAAAGCTTTCAAGCTGCACTTGCCCCACCAAAGGAAAATCAAAAATAAAATTTAGTTGTTCCCCATCTGGAGGTTACAAGGGTCTGAGCACAACCCAGAGCCTGTTAGCTAAGACTTCTGTCCACCCAGGCCTATTATTCTGAGCATTCTCTTTGGGAGAGTATTGTCGTCTAAAGTTCAAGGCTATCCCACAGAGGGCGCTGTTTGCTTTGCTTTGAATGAAGTAGAAGGCAACGGTGTGGGTGTCCAGTTAATTAGGGAGGGGTGTGTGTGGAGGGAGGGATTTGTGCTGGTGCATAGGTGCACGCTGTGGGTGGGGTACAGTTCCTAAGAGCTGGTGGAAAGGAACAAGCCAGGGCTCGCTAGAGGAAGGGGCAAGGGCTAGCTTTCTTCCGCAATCCTTTCAAAGTTCAGGAGCCCTGAAGCACCTGAGCATCAACTCATGCCCCATCACAGGCTACTTCATCTGCTGGAGGTGACAGGTGGACCGGGAGAAATGGCATCAGTCAGGGAGGAAAGAGAAAGGAGACAGGAGTTTGGAGAACCACGGGAAAAAAAAAAAAACGATGAAAGTTTTCCTCTGTCTTTCTGTCCAGATCCGGTACAGCACCCCCACCCCCACCTCCACCCCCACCCTCACCTCCACCCCCACAAAATGAATTTGAACATCCAAGATTCAACCAGTCAAGAATCATTCTTTTCTTAGGTTCCCCAGGGAAATACAGTGTGAAAAAGTTTTATATGACAAAATCGTTTGCTTTCCGGAACAAAAAGGGATTTCCGTTAAATCCGGTCTAGATGGGGTTTTCTGTGTAGGAAACAAGTTTGCTCTGCTGCAGAGTGAGACTGTCTCTCTACATGACCCCAATACGACGGCCCTCTTCCAAACTCAATTTCTGTTTCACATTAACAGATTTAGTTTAGAGAGATTGCGTGCTTGCTCCAATTCTACTCAGAGGCAGTGCACTTCTCTCCCTGGTTCTTCCATCTGCCTGAACTACATCTGTATGTTGTGCATATATGTCAATGTGTCTATGCTGCACATTTCCCTTCCCCCTACCCTTACCCCAAACACATAACACCAACCAGCAGTAAACTGAGGTTTCCTGGAGCAAGAGATGGAGACGGCTTGGCCTACTGGATACAGAGCTAGTTTTGAGGTCAGAACACAGGGATTCAAACCCTGCCCCTGAAGCACACACACCAGCTGTGTGACCATGAGCACGCCTAAACGATCACTTCCCAGACGCCATTCTCTAAAAAGGAGGCAGCATGGTACTATGGAGGGCAAAAAGAGATTTGGAGTCACAAGACTAGAGTTCAAATCCCAGCTCTGTCTGTGTGACCTTGAGCAAATCTCTTCTTTGGGCCTCAGTTTCTTCTTTCATCTGTAAAACAAGAGGGTTGGACTCCAACTTTCAGTTCTAGATAGAATCCACCGAGTTATTCTACTTAGATAAAGGCAGTGATGAAATCATAATCCCGACCCCTCCCCCCCAACGAGGAATATTTTAAACGGTTCTCCTGAAGTTCCAGGAGCAGTCCAAAGTGTACCTATCCTAGGGGAGGGTTTCTGGACTTTGATCATCAAAATAATGGTCCTGATCTCCTATTGCACCTCTTCTTTAGTTCATTTAACCGTTTGAGCAGCGAGACTTCTAGTACATTCGATGGGGTATTGCTGACATTTCTCGGAATTCAATCCACCTTAAGGGGGTGGGGCGTAAAAAGAGAACAAAATCACGGAGAACAGAGGGTGAAGACTTCCCAAGGGAAGGGGTCTGGAAAGGGAAGGGCAGTAATCTTTATGCTTACCTCTTTTGCTTGGGCATTTCCATTTGAGAAGAAGTGGTCCTATGATACACAGCTATATGTCCTGTTTCCCAGGTCCAGTTGTCACGCACCGAGAAATGTTTCTATGGAAAAGGACAGAGGCAGGGATTTGGTTTAATTTAATGTTTAAATCAGGAGTTTTAAAAATCCTATCCCGCGAAATTCTCGTGCCGAACAACAAATATTTAGTTTTTAAAAGTCCATGGCGTCGGGGGGAAACTTCTTTTTGGGGGGGTAATCTGAGCAATGTTAATTCTCCTCCACATAACACCTTCTTAAATATCCCCTACCAGCTTTTAACAGGCTATCGGTCACGTGACGCGTGGTTCCAATTTATCTCTTCTGCTAAAATTGTTGAAAACCCGCTGCCACCCAGACCTGCTGCTAGAAAATATTCCTCAGCCGTAGAAGGAAGTGTCTATTCATTAATATATTTTCTCTTATGTAACTATTAAAATAATCATCATCCCCAAATATAGAGCTTAAAGACTCGCTTTGAGAAAGTTGTGCATTTCAGTGAACTGGTGTATGTGTTTGTTGAATCACTTAGCCCCAAATAATTAAATAAAATTTAACTACTTAAAAAAAAAACAAAACACTTCATATGCTCAGGCCCTCAGCTAAAAAGCCCTGACAGGTCTGTGATGCATCCTTCTGTGATCAACGCCTGTTTATCCGTAATGTCTGTACCCACGGTTACACAGATGAACACACGTAGGATGAGTAGATTCAGAGATTACTGGGAGGGGGGCAGGTCGTACCGATAAGAATGCACTCCAAAAGCTCTTAATTTAAAGGCCCCCCGGATGATTTCGCTGAGCAAATTAATGAAGAGACTCGAAGTTCTGGCACAGGTGAAACAAAAGTGACTTCCTGGACTTGTGAGCGTCTATAACCAAAAACACAGCCGGATTCCTGGCTCTGCTGCCCCTAGACAACACCAAGCGCCGTTTTTTTGTTGTTGTTGTTGTTGTTGTTTTTTTTGGTTGTTGTTTTTTGTTTTTGTTTTCCCCTCTGGGTGACAAGACCATTTTGTAAACGCTAGAGAGTCACCACCTCTCTATCCCCCGCCCATTCCCTTGTCTTTGGGGCTTTCTGAAAAAGTGGGCACTTTTACGCATCCAAGAGGAAAGGGAAAATCCTGACCATACTGCATGGGGGTGGGCAATGGGTTGGAGGTAGGTCGAAGCCATCGCGGATGTTGGACAAAATTGCTAACGATCCTCTTTCTGCTCATCTCAGAGTGGATTTGGGGTGTAAAGACGAGCCAGGGGACTGGGGGAGGGAGGATGACCCGGATCTGACCCAGGCCTCTCCCCACCTCTTCTCCCCTCCCCTAGGCCAGGCAGTAGCGAGCAAGTTCCCCCGAGCTGCAGGGGGAAAACTTCTCGGGGCAGCTGGGCAGCCGCTGCAGCCGGTGGGCGCTCCCGCCCGGGGCGCCACAGGCTCCGAGAGAGGTTCGTTTCTTGCTCTTGGAGTGGTGCTTTAGCGAGAGCCAATATCCTTTTGTGCTAATAGCCCAGTCCTCATTTGCTGCCTAATTGGACTATATAAAGCCAATAACAGGGGAGCTCTTAAAGCCCGAAGCCAAAGCGCCAAAATCTAAGGCAAGGAGAGAGGGGGCGGCGGCAGTGGCGGCTGCGGGGCCAGGGTTTGGCTGCGCCTTCTCTTGCCTAATCCCATTTGCCATTGTACGTGCCCAATCGCCGTATACTCTCCGCATTTAACTTGGATGACATTTTGATTTCATCATTAGCATCCGGCGCCGGATTGACGCAGCCCCAAGCCGGGGACTCGTCCAGCCGCCTCCTCCCCGTGAGCAGCAGCCGCCGCCAAGCCTCCTCAGTCCCTGTATCCCGTCTGCTGTCCCACGGCCAGAGCTGTACCCCACCCCCTCCCGCCCAGCATTCCCCCCCCCTACCACCACCTTCCCCCACTCTCCTGCTCTCCCATCCCTTCCTCCTCCCCCCCACCCCATGCAAGCCCGCCCCAGTAGCTCTCTAGCTGGGTGCCCACATCCCTACCCCGCCCTTCAGACGCTGGATTTGCGCCTGGTGCTGCTCTTACTTTGCGCCGCCTCGTAGTTGAGTTGTGTTTATGATCTGAGTTGCCGCTCGTCCGCCCGCCCGCCTGCCCGGTGTAGCGGGGACCAGGAGGAAAGTGGAGGATGCCGGAGCCGGGACAAGAGCCCTGCAGCAACACTAGCACCCAACCTCCTCAGCCGCCGCCGCCCCCCCCCCCCCCGCCCCCCCCCCCGCCCCCCCCTCCACCGCCACCGCCACCGCCCAAGGACTCCCCGTTCTCCATCAAGAACCTACTCAATGGAGACCACCACCGGGCACCCCCAAAGCAGCAGCAGCCCCCAAGGACGCTCTTCGCCCCGGCCTCGGCCGCCGCAGCTGCTGCGGCCGCGGCTGCTGCCAAAGGGGCCTTGGAAGGCGCCGCCGGCTTTGCGCTCTCGCAGGTGGGCGATTTGGCTTTCCCCCGCTTTGAGATCCCGGCGCAGAGATTTACGCTACCGGCGCACTATCTGGAGAGGTCTCCAGCCTGGTGGTACCCCTACACCCTGACCCCCGCGGGGGGACATCTACCCAGGCCAGAAGGTACCTATGATTGATTTCCTTTTCTCTTTTCCAAAACTCTTCACTCCCGCCTTACCTTTTTTCCTTTCTCCTTTTTACTCTTTCAGTTTCTTTTCTCTCTGCCTACTTTTGCCCCTACTTGTAACTTGGCCCATTCCATCGCACACTCTTTCAATCCCTTTTTGACCCTATTTCTGGATTTCTTCTTCCCTATTCCTCTTCTCCTTGCTCCCCGCTCACTTGGTTCAAGCGTTCGTCGGCTCGTGTTGCTATGTTTCTTGATACTAATCCCACTTGGGAAGAAAAGAAATAGAGTGAGCTCACTGAGTGAAAGCTCTACCCTGTAAAAACTGGCCCTGGTGTAAGGGGGGGATGGGCAGTATTAGAGGGTCGAGGGGGACTAGAGAGGATGGGGAATTCGAACTGGAAAGAGAAAGCGGTTATTTACAAGTTCTGTCCAACAGATTCAGGGGAAATCTTTCCCTTGGCCCCTAGCGACAGGGGAAAGCACGAGAGAGAGCCTAAGGCGATGGCGGCTTTGTCACCATCCGATTCCTCTCTTCTTGGGACTTCGTGAGGACCCCGGGACACAGAGATCTAGCGTCCTCCTCTTCCCTGGGGAGGGAGAAAGACTCTAGGGAACAGGGAAAGCAAGCCTTGCTGTGAGGAACGTCGTTGGTCCTGAAGTCTACAAAGCAGTGGTGGAGTGAGCTTAGGGGGCACAGGAGGGCAGCGGGGCCGGCGGCTTGTCTTGTGCGGCCTAACTAAAGAGGCGACATCTCTGTGTGTGTGCGTATGTGTGTGCGTATGTGTTCGTATGTGCGCACGTTTGGGTGTCTTTTCTCTCCCTACAGCGGCCGAGAAATCCCTCCTGCGAGACTCGTCTCCTGCTTCGGGCACAGACAGAGACTCCCCCGAGCCGCTACTCAAGCCGGACCCGGACAAGGAGCTGGACTCCAAGAGCCCGGACGAGATCATCCTAGAGGAGAGTGACTCGGAGGAAGGCAAGAAGGACGACGCGTCTTCTGGGGCCGGCGCCGGGGCAGCCGGGCAGGGTGGCGAGGACTGGAAGAAACGAGCTGACAGCCCGGAGAAAAAACCTTGCCGGAAGAAGAAGACGCGCACGGTCTTCTCCCGGAGCCAGGTCTTCCAGCTGGAGTCCACGTTCGACATGAAGCGCTACCTGAGTAGCTCCGAGCGTGCCGGCCTGGCCGCCTCCCTGCACCTCACAGAGACCCAGGTGAAGATCTGGTTTCAGAACCGCCGGAACAAGTGGAAGCGGCAGCTGGCGGCCGAGCTGGAGGCGGCCAACTTGAGCCACGCAGCCGCGCAGCGCATCGTGCGGGTGCCCATCCTCTACCACGAGAACTCAGCTGCCGAGGGCTCCGGCGCGGCTGGGGCCCCAGTGCCAGTCAGCCAGCCGCTCCTCACCTTCCCCCACCCGGTGTACTACTCTCACCCAGTCGTCACATCGGTGCCATTGCTGCGGCCGGTCTGAAGGTGGGGTAGGGGAGGGGGGCGCTGGGGACCCTCCCCTACCTCCCACCCCGGGACTGGACGCGTGCGTGCTTGTGCAGGGGTGTGTGTCGACTGGTGGGAAGTGAAGTAGGACTGACCCTCCCGGCTCCACAGCTCGGAGGGATCAGGATCGGCTTCAAGAACCGGAGAGCAGGGGTCAGTGTCCCCTTCCCCCCCCTCCCCTCTCCCCCAAAGGTAACATTTTTGTATGTATTCTCAATGCATTTCCGTGCATTTCACCCTCACTAGATTGGAGGCTGTCTTGACTCTTGTCGGCTTTTCTTTTGGTTATAAGAAAGGTAGAAAAGCAGACCCTGACTCAAATTTTTTCCGTCCAAGTTTCTAACATGCCACTTCCAACTCCCTGCCCTAAATGTGCTGAACTCTAGCTTTTGGTTTTATTTTTAAATAGAGGAAACAAGAAAGCAAGAGTTTGGGGGAAGAGAGAGAAAGATCCCTCTAGTTCCCTCTGCTTTTCGATCATTATTTTCCCAAATATCCTGAGGAAGGGAATTAGCATTGCAATGCTTTTAGTTATTGGGTTTTGTTTCTGCCCCCAACCATTTACTTTTCCTCCTCTTTTAGTTATCTGTTAGTCCATTTAAAAGAAACCAATGACAAGCTGTTTCTCTCCACCCCACCTCTCTACCAATTTACCTGTTTAGGGACTGGAAAATTCGCTAACGAAGTGTAAAAGGAGAAAAGAAAACCAAAAGAAAAGCCCTAAACCGAAAATGAAAACAATTCCATATTCTAACCTGGTTTGAGTGATATTATTTATTGGTAACCTATTATTTAGGGAGTAACCTTCCTTTGTAAATTATTCTTACTATTATTATTTCTACAACCTTTTTTTTCTTTGTAATTTAATTGTTGTACTTTGACCTGTGCAATATTGTACGAAATTTTCTGAGAGCACTGCGGCTTCCTCCAGGGAAGGAAAGGAACATTTTCATTGTAAAATTGTGATCATTCGAGTAGTAAAATAAATAAAGTAGTGGGGGAAGAAGGGGAAGGAAGGAAGGAAGGAGGCTAGGGAAATTGAGCACTAGCTCTGCTCAAAGGCAGCTGGTTATTGGAGCGCTTTAAGTGAAGGACAATCAATTTAGGATAATTTTAACTTATTTGATAAATGTACAGTTTTCTTGTAAAATTCACCCTACACCTCACAGCCCCAAGGTTCTGCCATTCCAATCCAACCTATGTTTCCTTCTGTCTGCTAAGCCTGTTGTCGGGCAATAGGTTCCAGTCATCTCCCTCCTCCTACCCCCAAGGATTTCCTTTGACATTTGTTCGAGTTGAGTCTCTTTTTAAGAAAAAGGAAAAAAAGTAAAATATTGTTACGCTGAATGTCGTCGTGAGATTGAAATAAAAAACAAAAGAGCAAAGGCACTTATGTTCCAGGGTTGTGTAACTTTTGGAAATTATCTCCAACAGGTGTTTCTGAAACACCTACTTTCTCTCCTCTCTTCTCCATCCTTTCTATCCATAGTGAGAAGTGGGTGCACACATCTATAATCCAGTCTTTAGGGCAGATGAAGGTGGCTTTGTTTGGAGAAGGAAGATTCCCCAATAGTATCATGCCTGTTATGATCTTCTCAAGAGCGAGGTGGAACAAGGGGAGTAGAGAGAGTTTTTTAATATGGTTTACAAAATTCCACTAGACAAGATAGCCGAGTGACTGTCCGCTTTGGATCGCTGGGTGCCTGTTCCAAAGTCTCTTACTGCCATGTGTGTCTGTGTAGGAAAGATTGTAGCCCAGTTATTTCAGGTATGAGGTAGAAATCCCGGGAAAGTCTTCTACAGAGCCTTTTTAATCTATTTTGTGCCACCAGGACCTGTCCCTCTTGGCTCATCCTTGGGTAAAAGAGAGAAGGAAGGAAGATGAAGGATAACTTGGGGGTTAAACATCCGCTAGAGGTAAAGCCAAGCAAGTGCAGAGACTGCAAAAGCCCGAGAGGCTTAAGCTCATAAGAAAGAACAGAAAGTTGACCAGCCAAACCCGGGACCTCAATCTTCTTCCTTAGCTTTCGGAGGTTTTCTCCTCCTTAGGGACTGCGTTGCTCTCTCAGCCAGCGGCTGCAGAGCTGTAGAAGAGTCTCGAAGTCTTGATCTAAAAATTAAGAGGGAAAAGACAGCAGCTCTGTACCGATTGGGCCTTAGCTGCAGTTTTCCCCAAGTGAGCTCTGCGGCCCAGCCCGAAGGGAAAGGGGAGGGGAAAGCCCACAGGAATTCGGTGGCTTGATTTACCTTCGGGATCCGGACACACACAGACGCGGGAGCGCACGCAGGCGCGCGCAGACACACACACACACACACACACACACACACACACACACACACACAACCAGGAACTAGTTCCAGTACTGCTGTCCAGGGTTTTCATTTCCAGTGATTCCAGCTTAGAGCAATTTCCTGACAACAGTGTTATGTCCTGTTTTGTTTTTTTTAATCAAGATTCGCTGTATTTCTTTTCCTTTCCTTTTCCTTTTTTTCCCTTTTTCTCTTTTTGGTTCCCTCCCCTAGACAGAAAGAGAGAGGTGCAATACTTCGGTCAGTGCTGAAGTCACCCGGCTGGGGCAGAGCCCCAACCCTAGTATGCTCAGCGTCTCCCTACCTTCCCTCTACAGCCGGTAGGAGCTGGGACAGCATTCTCGGGCTTTGCTTCAGGAAAGTCCGGCTGCTCGCTTGAGCCTCGAGATTCCTGCCCTGCTTTGCTTTGGAAGCATCCTGGCCGCCTCTCGAGGAAATGGCCCCAAGTTGTGCCTAAGTCTCAAGTAGGAGAGCAGGAAGAACTCTCCACACAACCCGCATATATGGCTAGAATAGAGACTGAGGGAAAAATGACCAATAGGCGGAACTATTTGGAGCTGTGTGGTGGTCCAGCGTTTTACTTGAATGAATTGGGTGTGGAGAGAACTCCAAGAAGGGCATCTCTTCTGGGGTCTGATTTGTAGTATTGGTGGGAGGAGAGAGAGATAGACACACACACAGAGAAAGAGAGAGAGAGAGAGAGAGAGAAACTTTTTAATCTCGTACTTCTTTGATGTGCTCCATGACCTTAGCCTAGAAGAATTTATTCTTTTCTAGCTGAGATGTTAAGAATCATTTTTTGGATGATAGGAAAGTGCCCCCAAAGAACTCCGTGTATATATGGCAAAATTTTGAATTGGGCTCCAGTGAAGACAAATCTACCTTTATTTCCCCTCTGGTCTGGAATAAAAACGAGGACATTGTTGTAAATTAAAAACAAACAGAAAATAGGGGTCAAAATATGTTGTCCTTTGTGTCACCTGCAAACAGAGTGATGCCTTTGACTGTTGGCAATACTAACTGTGAGACGGGTCAATAACAGCTCATTAAAAATAATGTTGCAACAGCAAACACGTCCTTAGACTTTACAGCAAACTCGATGTTATCAAACACCAAGAAAATCCTTCTTTATTTGTGTTTAGATTCTAGAAAACGGTTCTTGACTGACCCAGTCTTTACAAAGTCGAGAAATAACTAGTTCGTTACAAGCATAACTTGTCCTCTGCATTGCTACCTTTGGGCTTTTATTTCCTGCCTCAAGCCCATTCCCATCTCCGTTTTGACTGAAAGTCCCTAATGCTGATAGCGTGGATCCCTCACGTCTATGATTCTGGTGCCCCTAAGTCTATCTGTCTGTCTGTTTACATACCTGTCTGCCTGCTTGCTTCAGGTCCAAACAAAGTAGGTCCTAGAGTGCTAACCTTGTTTTGGTTACATTGAGGGGGAACTGATGTTGCAAGCTGCATTGCAACACAGTGCATTAACAAAACTAGACTCCACTGCGGCATTGGCAAGGGCACTGTACTTTCTAGGAGCCCAAATTAACCAGAAGATCCAATTATGGTCCCCAGGAGTTGTCCATTCAAGGGTCTCTGGGACTCAACTCTAGCATCTACAACTCTACCCCTGACATCTGCATAGGCCTCAAAATCCTGTTTGCCTTTATAGCCTTCTGTCTTCTACCTGGACCTTGATGAGTGTGTTGGGATCCAAATGGGCATACTGACTGCTTCCTCAGTGCTAGGGAAATGCATTGGTGGTGTGTTTAGCAGCATGCTGGGAGCTTCATTAGCTCCCTAATGAAGTAGGGAGGAAGAGAGATTGTAGAGTATGTAACTTTTCCTCCAACTGTCATCCCACTAAATTTTCTGCACTCTCAACCAGATGCCTAAAATACAGCCCTCAGACCCAGAGCCAAGATTTGGATTGTGTTGATTCAGACCTTACAAATCCCCAAAATGATCCCTTGAACTTGGATTGACCATTCTGCTTTCTAAAAGCCTAAAATAAAAATAAAGCCATTCCGGTCTCTTTTCCTAACTTCTCAATTCAATCTAAATGACATTGGTTTCTAGGTTAAAGCTTTCAAGAAGTATTGCATCTTCTCTTTCCCGCTCTCCCTCCCCTCCGTCA
>NW_020948652.1:20000-30919 GCF_900497805.2 Vombatus ursinus
GAGAAAAGGAAAAACCCATTGTCTCATACGGCAAGAAGAAAATCCTCTAAGAAATGACCCCAATTTTTTCTTTCTTCCCAATGCATACTAAATCTAGTTAGTCAAGAGAAAGGGAGAGTTGGCTGGGGTAGGAATAAAGAATAAGTGGTCTGATAAATCAGAGAAGACTCAGAACATTTTCAAGAATTCAGCCCCAATTTTCCATAGCTTCAGGCCCTTATGCTGGGATGCAGCTCATTCCCTTGCCATATGAAACCTTGTGCAGTTTCTGGACCTGGGAACTTGGCATCCTCGGCTTCCACAGCAGCCTGACTTTAGGTCTCTGTTCCTGTCGCACCTACTGCTTTCTTCAGCCAGCTTTCTTAACCATTTCATGCAATGGAAAATCCATCATTCTTCCTTCTTCCTCTCCCCACCATCTTTCCCCATATTGATCTTCACCTGTTAATTTGCGCTTTCCTATCTTCCTATCCTCTCCTTTCTCTTCTCTTTCTTCCTTTCCACCCTTCTTTCTTCTTTTTAAGATTTTTTCCTGCCCTGCTTTGTATCTTCTCCCTCATCCTCTTTCTTACCCCTTTTTCTTTCTTCTTTCATCCTCCCCTTCATTTTACCTTGTCTCTCCTAATTTCTTTCTCTACCCTATCTCTTTTTCCTTCCTTCCTTTCTTTTCTTTCTTTTCTTCCACCTTCCTCCTAGCTCCCTCTCTTCTTCTCCTTTTGACTCCATCGCTTTCTTATGCTGTGCCTTCTTATCTACAAATAACATATATGAATGTCTACATATATACAATGACCCAATTTAATGCAAAGTAGCCTTTGATGGTATCTGCTTAATTTTAAATTAAATAATATAGTACTTGTCTGGGGTGATCCATCCTTCAATGTGGTCACATCTGAGGGTTTCTTTTTATAATATCTACAAGGTAAACTTATGTCTCAGGTTGTCTAATTTGGTGAAGGAAAGAGTGAGTCAGTCAGTCTGCAGACTGTTTCTTGCCCCTACACAGGTGAGAAGCCTTTTCCATTAATATGGTGAGATTGGATGGGGTTGATGGGATTTTGAGGCTAGAGAAGACATAAAGAGAGAAATTGAGAGAGGAGAGGCAAAGAGTGGAAAGGAAAAAGGGAAACAAAAAGAGAATAAAGAGATGAGAGGAGACAAACAGAATGGGAAGAGAAGTGGAAGGGAGGAGAGGAAGGGAGAGGAAGAAAAAAGGAGGGGAGAGAGGAGGAGAAGAGAGGAGGGGATAAGAACTGCCAATGGACGAGAACTTAGGTGGAGTCTGGCTGTGGGGGCCCTGAGCCTGAGCCCAGCCTGAATGAAGGACGATTTCCTAAATTGTATTTCAGTGAGGGGTCTTTCCGGGTTAATGAGCTGACATCATGATTAAAGCTGACCATTTGTAATGTGTCTCGACCCTGCCGCAGAGCCTTGAAAAGGTTAATGTGGTAAAACAGGACAGCACCTGCCCCTCACTGGCCAAAGTCTGGCCTGCACAGACCCCTAAACCCTCATCCCTTCCCCTCCTGCTTCCCTTTCCCAACTCCTAATCAATTAGTCCATTAATGAGTCTATCAAGGAGTTAAGTAGTTAAAGATTATGCCTCTGGTCCAGGCAGCCATCGTCATTTCACTCTGGTAATTATATTATAAGTACTTTATTCAATATCCCAGGCATAACATGGTGGATGGAGTTAATGAAAATGTCATTTTAAAACGTCTTGACATTTGTCTGTATTGATTTGTATTTTTCTCCCCACCCTTGATTTGATTTGGGGGAGTAGGGAGAGTTGTTGGGGAGGTGGTGGAGGGGGAGAGAATCACATTTTTATATACATAAAAAAAAGAAATGATAGGCTCTGGTTGGTTTCTACTTGGTCGACTAAGTGATCAGATTTTTGCAAATCTCCCTTCTTGCTCATGGAAGGAATACACATGGTATTCTGATGTCTTCTCTCACTGTCATATTTAAAAAGTAACTCCCCTCCATGGGTCTCAGTTTCCTCTCTGTAAAATGAGGATGTTGGACTGGATGATCTCTATTCTAAGACCATGGTTCTTTGGGTTGAATTGAGCAGCTAGTGTTACTGGGCACGGAGGTGCCTGAAGGAAAAGGTTACTGGGATCCTGGGGCACATCTGGAATCCTCTGGGAGTGATGTAGATAGCTGCAGGGTTTGCTCTTTGGAACCCTCACTTCTCTATTTTCCAGAAAATTCTTACAAAACTGCAATGCCCTATCAGACCTATTGCTAGTCACTGACTTGGAATTGAGCCTTGGGTATTACAGAAATCAAGTGAATTCACAGTAGAACACAGTCTCCTTAGAAAGTGTCTTGTCAAACTCCCTCATTTTATAAAGAGAAAAACTGAGGCCAAGACAGGGGAAGTCAGAGCCAGGACAAGTCATGTGTAGTTCATAGGAAAAATTTGAAGCTTATAACCCCTTATGTTTATCTTGGTATGGAGCCTTTGCTGTTATGAATTCAATTTATATACTTTCATAGGTTTTAAAGCCAGAGAGGACTTTAGAGGTCTTTTAGTTCAAACCTTTCATTTTACCAAGAAGGAAACTGAGGCCCAGAAACAGAAAACAGACTTAAAGAATCACAGGTAGTAAATAGAAAAACTGAGATAAGAACCCAAAGTTTCTTTCTCCACATCCAATGAACATTTCCAATATATCATACTAACCCTGCCCAGTGTCAATGAGAGTGGAATTTTCTGACATTAAACGTAGGAAAAGTTTCTAAAGAATAATACCCCCCCCAAAAAAGTGCACCTGATCTTTTAGTCCACTGTGTTGTGCTTTAGGCAAATAGCTACCATATTTACTCTAACAGAATGAAATGACTAGCCCAGCTAGTTAAGGACAGAGCAGGAACTGGAGCACTGTTCTGTTGTCCAGCTTACTGTTCTCTCTCTCTTTCTGTCTCTGACTCTCTCTCTCTGTCTCTCTCTGTCTCTGTCTCTCTGTCTCTCTCTATCTCTCTCTGTCTCCCTCCCTATCTCCCTCTCTTCCTCCTCCCCCCCTACTCTTGTCTTGTCTATCTCTTTTTTTCTCTTCCTATGAAGGACTCCTAGTGGCCGCAACCAAGTGAATCGGAACTGTCTGCTTTATGCACCTACCTAGATTTCTTTCAAGCAAGTTGGGGAAGTGGGCTTTTTTTTTTCTTTAAGAAAGGGCAAGAAATAAGGCAGCTAGGTGGTCCAGTGGATACAGCACCAGCCCTGGAGTTAGGAGGACCTGAATTCAATTCCTGCCTCAGACCAGACACTTGACATTTACTAGCTGTGTGACCCTGGGCAAGTCACTTTACCCCAACTGCAGAGAGAGAAAGAGAGAGAGACAGAGAGAGAGAGACACAGAGAGACAGAGAGCAAGAAAGAGACAGTGTGGCCCAAGACCCAATGGAAACTCCCAGAAGTGTTTATTAAATATGCTTGTCCCCAATTCAGTGATCATAATGGAAGGAAGGATCTGAGGAGGACATGAGATATGATGATGATAAAGGTAGAATCTGAAAGACCTGGGTTTGAATCTTGCCTCTGCCATTCTCTACCATGACCCTGATACTGTTAAAGATGCCAAAATAGTCAGTCAACTTAGGTCTTCTGATCCTAGGGCCAGTGCTCTGTTCACTGTGCCATCTAGCTGCCCTTGCTATATACATACAAGATATTATATATATATATATATACATATATACATATATATGAATGCAAAATTGGAGGTAATCTTAGAGGAAGGGTACTAACATTCCAAGGGATGGGTGAAGGTTTCTCAAAGTAGGTAGGAGTTAGTTGAACCTTGGAGGAAGCCAGGAGGGAGATGAGGAAGGAGAGAATTCCAGGCATGAGGGATAGCCAGGTGAAAAAGAAGGGCCATCCTCTATGACTCACTCTCATTCACCCCATATATCCAATTCATTGCTCAATGTTCTCACTTCTGCCTTCACAACATCTCTCTAATACATTTCTTCTCTCTGCTCCCACAGCCACAACTTTGGTTCTGACCTTCATCACTTCTTCAGCTCACTATTTCAAAAGCCTTTTAATTGTCTTCCTTTCTCCACTCTCAATCTTTCCTCACTCCAATCCATCCTCCATTAAGCTGCTAAGGTGATTTTTCTAAAGTACAGGTCTGATTATGTCACCACCCTCATCCAAAAAGAAAAAAACCTCAATGAGGTGTAATGACTCCCCATTAGCCCCAGAATCAAATATAATCTTCTTTGGCATTGTTTGGCATTTAGAGCTCCTCAGAACCTGACTGCTTGCTGTAGCCTTTCCAGTCTTATTATACTTTCCTCTTCTTCACACACTTTACATTTTAGCAACACTGGTCTATTTGCAATTCCTCAAATGAGACAATCTATTTTATGCTCTCTGGTGCTTTACCTTTTTACTTTTTCTTCATTTTCCTGGTTTGCTTCAGGTCTCAGCTCAAATTCTCTCTATTTCAGCAGGCCTTTCCTAGTCTCCTCCCCCAATTTCCCAATGCCATTTTCTCTCAGATTACCTTATGTTGGTTTGTATCTTGCATCTATCTAGTTGTTTACATGTTTTCTTCCTAATGGAATGTAAACTCTTTGAGGGCAGGGACTGTTTTTTTTTTTGCCTTTTGTTTAGCACAGTTCCTGGCCTATAGTAAACACCTTAAAAATGCTTGTTGACAACCTCCCTGGTCTTTTGTCCTCTGCAAAATGAAGGGCTGGATTTCATGATTACTCAGGTCTCTTGAAACTCTAACTCTGTTACACTATGACCTGGGTTCAAATCCTGCCTTTGATACCCTGGGCAAGTTCCTTAACCTTTTTAATATCCCAGACAACTTTCTAAGACTGTAAATTGCACCTTAGTTGCAGAACTGCATCGATAGAGGGAGGTTTCTCACCAGGAATTTGCTACATAAATGAAATCTCTGGTACATGTAAAAAAAAAGATCATAACACTTTCTATAGAGCTTTACGGTTTTTTTTAGCTAAACTCTGTGAGGCAAGTTGTACAATACTGTTATTCTGTCTCAATGTTGTGAGGATAGTGTTTTGGAAAAATTAAAATGCTATATAAATGTGATGGTGGTTTTCAATTTATTGATGTGGAAACTGAGGCTCAACTGGGTTAAGGAATTTCTCTCTGCCAGTTTCCTAACTACTTGTCTCAGAGTTGATACTTGTACTTAGATAATGTCAAAGACTTGCCCCAAAGTATGCCCTGGTGGTTAGGTCTCCCAGCATGCATGGCAGCATTTCCAATGCCCCCAGCACAACTCTTGTTTTACCTTTTGACACGTATCTCAGGAACCAAATAGCAAGTCCCTTTTACTAGTTCTCCTCGAAGGAGGAACTGTCTCCTTTAAATTCATGATGAAGGACTGATATTTGAGAAGGAAGGATGGGAAAGGGGTAATTCAAAGGGGTCTCAATGAAGAGCATTTTTGTGTCTTTATCCCCTGCTTCCCTCTCCCCATGGATCCCCTCTCAATATACACCCAAGTCTATGTGGGCTGAATTGCTTTCAGCCTATCCAGACTTCACTCTGTGGAGAAGGACTAGTATGCAGGACTGTAAACTCCCATGCTTTCCCCTCCTCCTCTGGAGGATTACTTTCTTCTCTGCAGAGTCCTGGCTCAGGATTTTTTGGCACCAGAGAAGGCAATTCCCTTTTGCCTTCTTAGCTGCTCCCTATAACCTGGGAGATTTCTCTGGTCAAGGTGGGACAGGCATATTGGCCTAAAAATTGGAAACCAACAATTAGGAGCAGTAAGGGGAATGTGTAACTAGGGGAAATCTGGAGGGAACTCCCTTTCCAGCGAAAGCCAGGTTCTCCAGTCGAGCTTTCCTAGACCACTCTTTTTCCTCTCTCACTTTAAATCAAGCAAAGAGAAGACTTTGTTTGCTGGCAGACCTTACAGGATCCTGCACTCTGGTGGTTCTGAAAAGGGCATGTCATTGTGAAGGCTGGAGATACCATAGGACATTTAATGAAATCAAGGATGTTTAATTAAGAGCTAGCAGAGCCTGGGGCATCCTCTGGCAGAGGTGATGTCTTTGGTGGGTGGTGGCATCCCAATATATTCTAACCCAGACTGAGCAAAGAAGCAAACTCTGTTGAGGGTTAGCCCAAATAGAGCAAATTATTTTAAAACACTGAACTTTGTTTATAGAAGGTACTTAATAAATTATTGGTGAATTGGATTAAATTAATTTCCATTTTCCTTCTGGTTTGAAAGCAAACCTCACCCTAAAAGAGCCTGTTTGTGAGTTGTAAAAACTTAGGTTAGGTTGGGGTTTAAAAAGTTTTTTTTCCCCTTTAGATTCATAAATGAACAGAGCTGGAAGGAACCTTTAAGATTATCTAGTTCAGGGTTTCAACTTGTTTTGTTCATGAATCCTTTTGGTAAGTCTGTGAAATCTATGGACTCCTTTTTAGAATTTTAATTGCATAAAATAAAATACATAGGATTAGAAAGGAAGCCAACTATATTGAAATAGAATTATCAAAATAGTAATAAAACGAGTTCACAGACGCTGATTAAGATTCTCTTATCTAGTTCAACATCTTTATTTTTTTACGCACTAGGAAACGGAAATCCAAAGAGGTTCAGGGCCATGTCTAAGGTCATACAGCCAGTTAGTAACAGAACGTGAACTAAAGCCAGGTTTACAAGCTTCCTACCACATCATATCGACTCCTTGTCATTAGAATTCGGAAATCGTGGGGTTTCTTGAGGAGGTGCCGTTTAAAACCATGACGGTGATCTAGTCTGCTCACTCTGTGATCTCCTACTCGCTGGTTTCCCCTCTTTTTCTTTTCCCGGGATCCCGAGTTCAATAGTTGTGCCAATACGACAGGGGAATACGACAGGAACTTTAAAGCCCGTTGACTTTCAAGTCTGCACCAGCGTCGAAGGTGGGGCTGACTCAGAAATCTGAGTGATACTGGGTACTGTTTTCCGAAAGGAAAGAAAAAAAAAAAAACCTAAAAGATTATGATGCAAGAATTAGCTCAAACCCTCCTTTGCTCTCCCTGCTCCAGTTACTGCTGCCCCAGTTCAGAGCAACCCAAGCTGGCCTTCTGAACACACAGTTCCCCCTTCGCCCTGCTCCCCCCACCCCAGCCCCGCCTGCAGAGCCCGAAGATTCGAAAAAGCGGAATAAGGCGGTGCACAGGACCAAACATAAGTGTCCAGCATCCTCTTGGTTCCTATTAGCAACAAGGTTTGGAAACCCAGTTCTTCTGCCACTGAAGGCGAAGAGCCAATTTCTCTGACTCCCCCTATTAGTTGTAAAGATTCTCCCCACCTTTATCTGCCCAGGTCCCCAGATCGGAAAGTTGGCAAGGGAAGGATGTGGGGGTACATAGGGGGTCTAGAATTTTTTGAAAATTTCCGGGACCTGCTTGCAGCACTGTGATTGGTCACGATAGATGTAACCTTCATGCAAATGAAGCCACGACGCCACCCAGCTGCCTGGAAATCAATAGAGACTGGAGAGAAGGGGGCATTCGGACCGGGGCAAGCCCAGGGAAAACGTTCGCCAGCACAGAAACGCAAACAACCACGTCTCCCCCTCCCTGTCCCCTTCCCCTTTACCCACCCCACCCCAGAATAGAAAAAGACAGCGTTAACCGACTCCCCCGCCCCCACCCCTTCCCCTCTCCCCCTCCCTTCCCTCCCTCCCTTTCTCCCTCCTTCCCTCCAACACCTTCCACCTAGACCATCTCTAAAGGGACTTCTTGATTTCCTGCTATTTCTTATGAACCCAGGATGGGCAGCAAAGAAGACTCTGGCAAATGTTGTCCAGCCACCGCCCCCATCTCCAGCTTCACTATCCAGTCCATCCTGGGCAGCGGGCCCTCTGAGGAGTCCAGGGAGATCGGGGCCAAGGGCGCCGCGGGCTGGGCGAACAGGAAAAGAAGTCTGTCGGTATCCTCGGAGGAAGAGGAGGCAGACGACGGCTGGAAGCACTCTGGCTGTTACTGCCCGGACTCGCATGGCCCGAAGGAGTCGGGCCACAAGCACCATCAGCCCCTCACACTAACTTGTCTCAGTAAGTAGCTCTCTGACACCAGCTCTCTTCTGCACAGCAGGAAAGAAAGCCGAGCAGTGGGCGCCTAGGAGAGAGAGGCAGGCAGAATCTCTTTCTTTTCTCTAGGGCTAGGGTTGATGGTTCCCAGACAGTTGGAGGGCGGGGAATTGGTCTCGGCAGCCTTTCCCAGTCTTTAACCCTAGCTCTCTCCACCTGTCCTGGGTTCTCTGTTCCCACCACACGAGAGATGGATAGAGAAAGAGACAAAAGTGAACCCGCTGTGTGACATTTCTGGGAGGTTACTTCGAAAGGGGGGCGGGGAGGGAAAGGAAGGTCAGGGTAGTAAGATCGATCAGAGGTAGAGGAATGTCTTCTAGAAACAGTTTTTCTTTTCTTTATTTTTCTTTTTAGAAAATGAACATTTTCCCCCCTGTTCTGGACAGTCATAGACAAAGCCAGCTGAATTCTTTATAGAAAAAGGAGTGTTGCTCTCCTTCCCCTGGCTCTTCGGAGCGATTAGCAATTTGAGGTGATTGACAAGGGTGCGTTTCAAAGATTGGTCTTTACCACGACTATGTGTGTGTGTGTGTCGGGGGAGGGGGGGTGGAGGTGGTTGTGAGGAAGCGTTCGTTTTTAGCCTGGTTTCTGAACAAACGCTCTACGAAATGCTGATCTGGACAAAGCCGCAAATCCAGTTATCTTAGAGGAGAAATCTTATTATTATTATTATCATTATCGTTATTAATAAATTCCATCAGCTGCCCATCTGCCTTGATTGTGGAGTACAGCTGCTACAAATCATTTAACAAAGACCAGAACAGAGAGAGGGAATGTCTTTGGGACCAAGAACCACTGAAAGGAATTTTGTTTTTTCGTTGAATTTTCTTGGGTGTCACATTAAAATGTTTCTTCACTAGATGGTTATTTCAAACAAACTAAGAAACTTCCCCAGTTCAGGACCGCGTGTGTTATGTAGAAGTGGGCGCTAGAGGAAGAGACGATGTGATGAGGTGTGAGAAACCTTAGGTAGTCTTGCAACCCGTAGGCCCGTTTTCAATCAATTCCTTGAGCTCTTTGAGGGTCTTTATGGATTTAATGTCCTGATCTTCTTCATAATCGTCATTATTATTATATTAAAGGTAACTCAAAGGCCGGCGGAGTTGCTGGATCAGTGAGTTCGGACAGGACTCCTTTCCTCTCCCAACCCCAACAAGACTTTAAGGAAGAGAAAGAGAAACACTTCCACACCGGGTCACCCTCGCCTGGAGCAGAACGGCCGCGGGATTCTGGAGGAGATCGGCAGGCTGGATCCGCCAAGAAGAAGACCCGCACCGTCTTCTCGCGAAGTCAGGTGTACCAGCTCGAGTCTACGTTTGATATGAAGCGCTACCTGAGCAGTTCGGAACGTGCTTGCCTTGCTTCCAGCCTGCAGCTCACCGAAACGCAGGTGAAGACTTGGTTCCAGAACCGGAGGAACAAATGGAAGAGGCAGCTCTCTGCAGAACTGGAGGCGGCCAATATGGCCCACGCCTCGGCCCAGACTCTGGTGGGGATGCCGCTGGTGTTCAGAGATAATTCGCTCCTGCGGGTGCCCGTGCCCCGATCTATAGCCTTCCCGGCCCCTTTATACTATCCGGGGAGCAACCTGTCAGCCTTACCTCTGTATAATCTGTACAACAAAATTGACTACTGACCAAACTGAACCCCAACGGACCTGACCGCCCCCTTGTAGATTTCAAGCCCTTTCTCCTTCCCATTTCCTTTCTTCTTTGCTGTTGAAACAGACCTCTGAAATTGACGCATTTCCCCATTTGTATAGGAATGAAGGCAATATGCTTCTCTAAATATTAAGAAATACACCATGTGTATTAATTATTTCTTATTTATGGATTCCATTCCTTATTTTTATTTGATTATTATAGGGTATTTAAAGGTGCTTCTTACGGCGGATCGCCTGCTTTCTACACAACCTAATTTTCTTTTAAAACATTGGGGTTTTCTTTGGGAGGGGAGGGAAGAAACTTCCCTAGTCTGGGGCAAAGGATCTTGTCCAGATCTGCTTCGTCAGATAAAAAATTGGAAGGGGAAAAATTAAAGATTTTATATACATATATATCTATAGTCTATATATAAACTTGCATATAGATATATAGATATAGATAATGTTTCCAAGCAGGACACTTGTTGGCTTTTGCCTATTGTATAGATTCCCTTCCTAGTTCCTCTCATCCAGAAATGAGTAGGTACGAAAGGGGGATTTCAAATCTGTAAATATTTTTAAAAGAAAAAAGGCGAAGACAAATAAAACATTTTAAACGTCGTTTGCTAACTTTGACTGGTTTGATTCTAAATGTCACCTTCCTCTATGTTATGAAACTCTGTTGCCTCCCACCTCAGGTCCCTCAACTCCTCTCCCCTCCGTCTCCCCAACAAGATTAATCCCTCTCCATCTGGAGAGAAGACAAAGGTCTCCTGAGCAGATATCCTTCAGAGAGTTGGAAAGGGTATATGCATTATAAACTGCTGCGGAATGGATCAGAAAACAAACAAGTCAGAAGCGTTATTTTCAACACGTGTGTTGAAGGTGTTTGCAGAGGAATTAGCTGTTTGTATAAACGTGGGGGGAGGAGTGCGTTAAGAGAAACAAAACCCATAATTTTACAACCGAACCCATACGACGCTGGAAAGAAAAAAAATGAGGGGAGATAGGGATTTCTGGGCTGAAAGAAGCCAGATCTCGAGCCGCAGGGGGAGCCAGGATGCTAAGAATTGGGCTACAGGACTTGTAACATCTCTGGGAATTTGAAACGGTGGAATCTCATATGAATAATAAAAAAAAAGAAAGAAAGAAAGAAAGAAAGAAAGAAAGAAAGAAAGAAAGAAAGAAA
>NW_020948653.1:0-10825 GCF_900497805.2 Vombatus ursinus
TAATAATAATAATAATAATAATAATAATAATAATAATAATAATAATACCTGGTATTTATATACTCCTTTAAAACTTGCCAAGTGCTCTCTATATTATTTCATTTGATCTAATCTAATCCAACAAGCATTCATGAAGCACCTACTATGTGACAGGCACTCCACTAAGCACTAGAAATACAATTAATGAAAAGAAAGATGGTCTATGTCCTCAGGGAGCTTGTGGTCTAATTAAGGGAGCAACACACAAGTGGAGGCAGGAATGGTGTGGGGAGGCAACTAGGGGGTTCTTAGCATGTTGTTCCCTGGAGGTGAAACAAGGCAGAGCAGCAGATGCAAAGTGGAGCACAGCAACCTTGGAAGATAATTATTACCCCATTTTATAGATGAGAAAACTGAGGCTCTCTCTCTCACACACACACACAAAGTCCAAAGACATGCAGCTAGTATCTGAGTCAGGATTCAAACTCAGATCTTCCTAGCTCCATGTTAAGCCCTTTATCTGTCATGTCACTTACCCTAGAGGTAACTAAGGATTTATTAGAACCTAGAATTAGAGCCACTGAGAGCTTATTCAGAAGGGGAATGATGTGGTTGTAGCTAAGCTTGGGGAAAATCACTCTGACAGGTCTACGGAGGATGGATTGGAAAGGGAGGAGACCTGGGAGACCAATGAAAGGGCTTCTGCAGAAGGTTGTGGAACCTTGAACATGCCCCACAATTTCTTCACCTAGCTCAGGTAAGAGATGACAGGGGGATGTACTGGGTCAGCGACCGTGTGAATAGGAAGAAATCGAAGGATGGCAGAAATATTGTGGAAGTCAGATCGACAAGACTTGGCAACTGATTGGTTTGGCTATATGGAGCAAGGGCGAGAGAGAAGCAGAGGATGATGGCAAGGCTGCCAACCTGAGACCCTGGGACCATGATGCCTTCAAAAGAAATGGAGAAGTTCAGAAGAGCGGTGACCTTTTGGGGAAAGATCACGTTCTTTGGGACATATGGAGTTTGAGGCGCCGATGTGACACCCAATTTAAAATATTCAGTAAGTTATGTAATCCCCCCTCCCTTCTTCCCCTTCTCCCTTCATTCTATGGTGAAGAATCTAAAAACCAGGTAAGGGAAACAGCTTACATAAGGTCCCAGAGTGCCTTGGGACCAGGTCTCAGCTGTTGTTACTCCAACTCAAGGTTTCACCGAATCTCCTCCTTGATTTGATGGAAATTCCCTCTCCTTTGGCTTTTACCGGGCTCTGCTGACAGCAGCATTCTTACCTAGCAGAAAAAGAAAATTGGTGGAAGGGAGTTAGGGTTGGGGGCTCATGGCAGCTGTGGTCCAGTAGAAAAAGGGCTGGATTTAGCATCACTGGGACTAGGTTCGAATCTTGCTTTTGTCTCTTACTCTCTTGTGTAAGACACTATCTCTTGGGGTCTCGGTCTCCTACTCTGTATTATGGGGGGGGGGTTGGGTTAGATTGTCTCTTAGATCCCTTCCTGTTTTAAAACTCTGTTCCTCGGTATGGTTTTGCAATATTTGTCACCTCTCTGTGCACAGGTGATGAGTCTGTGAAACAACTTCTCTCTTGTACACATCTGGCAGGCAGAGTGTAATGGACCTATTTGAGATGGTGTTAATTGCGAATGTAGGGGGAAAAAAAGCCCTTACAATATTAGCTGAGAGTGCAGCTCTCACAGGCAGCTTGACATCCTGCTGTTCGAGAGCATCTTTCATTCTTGATTATGCTCTCTCAGAGACTCTCCAAGACGAGTATCAATCTTCTAACATAATGCAATTTAATCTGTGGGATTGCCTGTATGCAGAGGAGAGAGACTCCTTCAACTCTTCCTCTCCCATGGGTTTAGATCAAGGAGCTCTGGAGTTAGGGGAAATCATTGTACCCCAAAGTGCTTTCAAGGAACCTCAGAGATCATCTAGTATAGCATACCAGAACAGGGGTCCCCTTGGTAACACCCTCGAAAAGTGACAATCCAGAGACATAGGACATGGAAGCTTAGAAACCTGACATTGCCTCATTTTGTAGAGGAGAAAAGAAGTCTTGCCCAAGATCACATATAACAGCTCACATATGTACTCGATCACATATGGTGGTTCAAACCCAGGACCTACAGTGTGAAATCCAACCCTCTTTCCATTGTACCACGAAGGGGAAAACTGAGTCCTATGAATGTAAAATGACTTATCTAGGTTCGCACAGATGATAAGTATCCAAAGCAGGGTTTGAAAGCAGGTCTTCCTGATTCTAAGCCCAGTTCTCTATTTACTCTACTAAGGTGAGGAACTCATTACCTTCTAAGGTAACCTATTCCTTTTTTTGAATAATTCTGATTATTAGGGAGGTTCCTTCCTCCCATTTTTTATTCTTCAGATTAAATAGCAGCGGTTCCTTTAAGTGATCCATGCCCTTTCTCCATCCTGTTCACTTTTCTTTGGACATACTCCAGCATCCTGAAAATGTGGATTGCCCAGAAATGCTCTGTCCAAGGACTTTGAGCCTGTCACCTTCCTTGTTTCAGACTCTTGAGTTTATTGATGCAGTCTTAAGAAAAAATACATTTTCTAGCTGCCGTGACGCATTGCTGACTCATTGTGAGCCACTTAAAATCTTAGATGTTTTGCACACAAGCCGCTGCTTATACCCCTACCCTTCACTTGTGAAACTGACTTTTTAAAAACCCAAGTGGATCACATTTCCCCCCATTTATTTCCATTTCCTAGTCCATGGGTAGGGAATGGCCTTGCACAGAATACATTTCAGTCAAAGGGCCACACTTGAGGACCTAGAAGGCCACGTGTGGCCTCGCGGCTGCACGTTTCCCACTCCTCACTCTCTAATTCAGTGATTTATGTGGTAGGAGTATGCAGTCATAGACTAAGGTAGAAAGATCTCCGAGTCAGAACCTCTCTTTTTACTGGTGAGGAAACTGAGGATGAGATGTTAAGTGACTGTCCCAAGGTAGTGTAGGTGGTAAAGTCACAAAACTGAGCTCTGAACCCATGTCCCCTGATTCTCAGTCCTGCATTTGCTCCACTCTATCTCCTGACTGCCTCTTTCTGGTTGGTATCATGCAAAAATTCAATAAGCATACATTTATACCCTTCCCCTAAATCCCACAGTAGCCAAGGAAACCATTAAACAAGTACAGGAAATTTGCAGGAAAAATCATTGAATTCTGGAGGCATAAATATGGTAGAGGTGAGGGGCAGGGGAGGCGATGGACAGCAGCTGGTACCAGGTTGAGGATGGACTGCTAGCTTTAAAGATAGCTGGCTGTTAAAGAATGGCTTGAAAGAAATGACATGAGAGGACACTCCCAACCCAGCCCTTTATGGAGGTCCCCAAGTGGTGCATATTGTACATGTTTTCAGAATTTTTCAACGTATTGATCGACTGTGATGATTTTTTCCTATTCTTTTTCTTTCCTTTCTTTTCCATCTTAAAAGAAAAATAGTATTTGTTAAATGGGATTCAAGGTTAGCTAGGTGGCACTATAGTGCATAGAGTATCAGGCCTGGAGTCAGGAAGACCTGAATTCAAATTCAGCCTCAGACACTTTCTAACTGTGTGACCTCGGGCAAGTCACTTAACCCTGCTTGCCTCAATTTCCTTATCTGCAAAATGAACTGGAGAAGGAAAGAGTAAACTACTCCAGTATCTTTGTCAAGAAAACCCCGAACGGAATCACAAAGAATCAGACACAATTGAAAAAACAACTAAACAACTACAAAATATGGGATGTATCTTTAGAAGGGGGAGGAGAGGCATACTGGCAAAAACATGATGTAAAAAAAAAAGACAACAATAAAAACTTATTTAAAAAAAGAAATAACTTTGTTAGCTTCATTGTTTGTGACCATTTTGTCTCAGCACATACAAATACCAACTAGAAGAGCCTTTGGAATGGAGGATCATGTCAAACACACTGACCACAGGCAGGAGGGGCCTACCCCCCAGAGAGCCATAGGAAAGCCCAACTGGCAAGGACCAGGTTGGCGTAACCTAGAGGTCAAGCAGTGTCTCAATAAATGAGAGGGTATTTATAAAAGTATGCACAGGCACAGTGCCCAGCACACAATGTAGATGCGTTCTTCCCTTTGCCTACATCAGCTGCCATTTTTGTAGTTCCTACTCTGTGCCAGGCAATGGGATATGAAGATAAAAATGTCCTCATGGAGTCTATATTCTGTTGGGAGAGACAACATGTGTGGATGTGAGCAGATACAAAATAAACAGAAGGTTGTTTGGGGAAGGAGGGAGGAAGGGCATCAGGCCCTGGGAGGGGAGGGATCAGTCTGGGAAGGTTTCTTATAGAAGGAAGTTCTTTGGCTGAGTCTTGTAAGAAAGAAAGGATTCTCATGACTCCTGGGTGATATGACCCTATGCTATGCTGTTGTTCATGTATGTAGCATGTCATATGAGGCCCACAACACTTCCCAATGTGGGGAAACCAGATTAAAATGTAATTGGAAATATTTAACAAAACACATAAAAACACAATAGAACACGTTGTTCAGTTGTGTTCGATTCTTTGTGACCCCATTTTTTTTTTGGCAAAGATACTGGAGTGGTTTCCCAATTCCTTCTCCTGCTCATTTTATAGATGAGGAAACTGAGGCAAGTAAGGTTAAATGACTTGCCCAGGGTCATCGAGCTGGTGTCTGAGGTCAGATTTGAACTCAGGTCTTCCTGACTCTCTGGGCCTGGCACTCTATCCACTGTGCTACCTCTTGCCCCTATATTATAGAACATAGATAATGTTAATATATGGTTTTCTAAATCAGTATATGACCCACAGGGATCCTTATGTATGGGTTAGAGGCCCCGTTTCTATTTAAGGTTGCTACCACTGGTAATAGATGAATTAGGTTCAGACATATTGAGTAAGTCACTTGATCTCTCTAGGTCTCAGTTTCCTCATCTGTAAATCAAAGGCACAGGACTCACCCTCTGCAGTTCCTTCCAGTTCTACATCTATGGTTCTATAATCTCTAATGTCCTTTCTAGCTTGAAAACCAGACTGCTATGAATGTATCATCTCTCCGCCTTCCCCAGATCTCAGGTGCGGGTTACACTGTGCCCAATTTACCTCTCCTCCAACACAGATTCTGACAAGAAGCGGTCACTTCCGTTGCTCCAATTCTACTTAAAATCTGATTGCCACTTCTTCCTCGTTGGGGAAAATTAGGTGCAGAGCAGACGTTCCACCAGTCCCTTCCTCCATCTTTTGATGAACCAAATGATTGCTAAGGCACGTCCAGAATTCAGCACTGTGAGCCTGAGTGCATGCCTCAGTCCTTCTGTTCAGGAGCGTGTGTGTATGGGAAGATGCCTCCCTCCCTCCCTACCTCAGGCCAGCCGAGGACCCGGGGCTCTCTTCTGTGGGCTGACCCGTCCCCTGCCCTTTCCTTGACATGGCTTATCACAGAAGCAATTCGTTCTCAGGTGATCCCAGCAGCAGGAAGCCTTTTCCAGTTCCCCAGTGCTTTCCCTGGGAGGATTCTCTCCCGTGCATAGCTTGTTTGCACGCAGCTGTTTGCATATCGTCTCTCCATTAGAAGGTGAGCTCATCAAGAGGAGGAACTGTCTTTTGCCTCCTCTGTAGCCTTGGTGCTCAGCACAGTGCCTGGCACAGAGTAGGGAGTTAATAAAGGCTTATTGACCGATAGACTGATAGACCTGAGGTGCTGAAACTAATTAACCCTGCACGTTTTGGCTATTTACGGGCTAGGCTAGCCCAAGTGCATGGAGTCCAGCTTGGAAATAGTTGTTATCATTTTCCCAGCCCAGGCTAGTTATCTCCCTCTAACCCCTTCGGTCTGGTCTGACCCCTTTTTTCCGTCCTGAGCTTTCTTCTTCAGAGTGTCAGGAGGTGTACTCAGCCTTGAAGGAGACAACGATCCGAGGGAGAAAAGCCTGGTGAGGGAGGGAGGAGGGCTTAGTGGACCACAAGCTCAAAATAAGTCAAAACTAATTCAATCTCAGGCTTTATCGATAGAAACACAGTGTCTGGAATGAAGGAACCGAGCTCTGCTCCTGGGAGAGAGAAATCTCCCTGTTTACTCACAACCCGTTCTCGGTCATTACCATGCCAGACACGTTTAAACAGAGCCGGGTACAAAGCTACCTTGAGGTTCATAACACGTCTCTCATGCCATATTCCAACACATACGAGTTATGTTGATTATTTTCAATTTATCCTGCATGCATTTGGTTTGTATATAGTTGTTTGCTCACTGTCTCTCTGATGAGATTGGGAACACCTTGAGGGCAGGCTTTTCCTGGTGTGCCCAGCACTATGCCTGGAACATAGTAGGTGCTTCATAAATACTCGTTGACTGATTGACTGATTTTACTGCATATATATATATCAGATTGAGGTGGAGGGTATGTGCCTGTATCTACGTGTACATGTGTTTGTGCATATGTGTGTGCATATTTAAGCATTAGTCTGTGGGTAAGTGTGTACATGCCTTGAAAATGCTGGGGATGCCTAGCCCAGAGAATGGAAAACCTAGACGGGGACATGATAACCGTCTTCAAGTATTTGGAGGAGGAGAGATTAGCTTTGTTCTGCTTGGCCCCAAAGCAGGAACTGTGGGTAGAAGTTGTAAAGGGCACATTTAGGTCTGATTCAACGAAAAACAAAGAAATAAAAAAACCCAAACTTCTTAACTGTTACAGCTGATTGAAAGTAGAAAGGACTGCCTCAGGAGGCAGTGGGCTCCCAGAATTCTGGATTCAGACTTAGAAGTTCAGTTCAGTCATTTTTCAGGCATGTCTGACTCTTTGTGACCCCATTTGGGGTTTTCTTGGCAGAGATAATGGAATGGTTTGCCATTTTATTCTGCAGATCATTTTATAGATGATGAAACTTAGGCAGAGTTAAGTGACTCACCCAGGGTCACACAGCTAGTAAGTGACTGAGACTGAATTTGAACTCAGGACTTCTTGACTCCTGGGTTCAAAACCTACCTCTGTTGTTTACTATCTCTAAGATGTTGGTAAGTCACTTATCCTGTCTGTGATGTGGGTGCTGGACTAATTTGGCCTCCAGGTCACCTCCATCAGTCTGTGTAGAATGCTAGGATGCTCTGATCCTTCTCAGGGGCTGGTCAAGCAGAGGCCAGAGGCCACTCGTTAAGCACATCTGCACACTTGTTTTAGCACAGGATTGGCTCGGTGCTCTCTGACATGCCTTCTAGGTCTGAGATTCTGTGATTCCGGAATCATGTTCAGATATGTGTATATACATGAGTGTGTCCAAGAGGATGTGTAGAAAGCATGTGTATGTGTGCTTGTGTGTCCACGGGGATGTGCATGAGTTTTGTGTGTGTGTGTACTTGTGTGTGTCCATGGGGATATTCAGAAGTCACATGTATGTGTGTGTGTATGTGTCTGTGGGAACATATAGGAGGGGTGTGTGTGTATGTGTGTGTGTATGGGCATTATACATGCATGAGGATGTGCAGGAGGGCTGTTGTGTGTGTGTGTGTGTGTGTGTGTGTGTGTGTGTAGGTTTGCCTGTTGTCCCTCATACACTCGAGCATATACCTCCCATGTGAATGATCCTTACAGCCTCCATGGGGGTGCTTACAGACCTTCTGGGAGGGTGCAGATGCGTCAAACCCACTGCCACAAGCAACACTCTTAAGTGTGGCCCAAACCAGCTTAAAACGTAACTGGGAAATATTTAACAAAGTAAGAATGCAACAAAACATAGAGAGCATTCCATTTGAAAACTAAGCCAACATGCAGCCCCCAGGGATCCTTCTGCATGGACTAGTGGCTCCTGTTTCTACTGGGCTTGACTCCCGGGATAGTGGATGAGGAGCTGGCTTTGGAGTCAAAGAGAGCTGGGTTCAAGTCTTGAGGCTAACAAAGGGGGAATGTAAGCTCTTGGGAGATGGACATTGTCTAACTTTATTGTTGGTATCCCCAGTGCCTAACACAGCCCCTGACACAACGTAGATAATTAACAAATACTTTCTGATGTATACGTTTCAGATGAGTTGCTGATTGGTACCGATAGAGGGAATTTCCACACTGGAAGTTCCCTAAACCAGCAAAATCACAGACCAAGGTGGGAGGGGAAGGAAAAAATAACACCACCAAAATAAAGGAAAACCTCCATGTGAGGCAGATGAAGAGGTTAATTTTTTTCATTTGCTCAAGTGCTTTCATTAATGTCATTAACCACAGATGAAAAAACTCAGATCAGTAACTATTTCACACCTAGTGGTAACAACCACCACCACCACCACCACCATTTTACAACTTGTTATCTTCTAGAGTTGCTTGGAGTCCCCTAGAGGTTAAGTGACTCGCCCAGGGTCCTGCAGTCAATATGTGTCAGAGGCGGGGCTTGAATCTACATCTTTCTGACTCCCAGCTCTGCTCTTTATCCACAAGCAGGGACTGTCGTCTTCCTTTTACAGATGAGGAAATTGAAGCCCAGAGAGGTTAAGGGACCCTCCCCCCCAAGGTCACAGAGTGAGTTAGTAGCTGAGCTAGGACTGGAGCCTGCATACTCTGACTGTTGTTCCAAGATGCTCAGACCATACTAAAGAACTGGAATCAGGCAATTACAGAATCCCAGACATACATATGACTCTCCAAGTTGGAAGGGACCTCAGACCCCGTCTGAGGAGGGGGTTAGTTAAATCCATGCTTGAACTGAGAGGCACTGTGGAATGCTGGGAAGAAGGCCAGATTTTGGGGGATTAGGACTTGGGTTTGATGCCTGGATCTGCCACTTATTACTAGCATCATCTTGGCAAGTCATTTCTTTTCTGGGCCTCAGTTTCCTCAACTGTAAAAAAGAAAAGGTTGGACTTTATGGTCTCTTCAATACTCCCCAGCTCTAGATCCATAATCCCAATGTCTCATGTCCAACTATGTACTTGCCAAGAAGAAGTCTCCCTCCCCTCCTGCCATGTTCCCCTCACTTATCTGAAGGCAGGGATAAAGGAGTTCTTCCAAGTTGTAGATCACAGAACATATAGAGAGCTTGCCTCTTAACATCTGTGCCCACTCCCTTGACTCTTCTCTGAGTGAATCATTTTGGGGACTGCCAGTTTCTGTTGTAGCCTGTCTGGCTGCCTATGCCGTCAATCTGGTTGCCATCACAGCCCAAGGCCCCAGATGGGCCACCTAAATTTCTTGGTCATAGATTCACAAGCTGTACCCAAGCTGGAGATAGCGCGGTAGAATAGACAGAGTAGGTGAGGGAATGTAGTGTGCCCCATAGAGACAGACATGATTATTCCTATTTGTCATCCCCAGAGTTTAAAGAACGTTTAGATGGCATCACCTCCAGAATCCCTGATCAAGATGTGCCCCATCCCAGGGGACGGAGAAGAAGGGGATTCTGCAGAATGGAAACAGCCCTAGCTCTGGCGTCAGAGAGAAGCCAGGTGTGACACTGGCTATCTGTGTGACTGGGACAGATTAACCTGCCTTTTTTGAAACTTCATTGCCTCTAATTGGACGAGGTGACAGTCGAGGTTGCTTATGGATTAATGATCCTTTTTTCCCCCTCTGGCTGTCTATGACAAATAACATCTGACATCTCCGTAGCACTTTAGCATTTGCAAAAACCTTACACATGTTATCTTCTTGGGGCATCACCCAATCCTGGGAGGTAGTTACCACAGCTGTTACTGTAGCCAGTTTGCAGATGAGGAAACTGAGGCTCAGAGAAATTAAGTGACTGTCAGTGCACCATACCTGGAGAGGCACAGGGTGACTAGCTCAGAAGGTTGGGTTTTTTTCCAAAGACCTGGAGCGGACAAGGACAGAACTTTGGTTGGGTTTCATTAAAAATCCACGCGAGCCTAAAGTTTGGTATTTCCTGCTTCCTGTTGTACATTCATTCTCCATATCTCCTCTTCCCTCTTCCTCCTCTTCTCCTGCCTCCTCATCCTGATCATTTTTCCTTCATCCATCCTTATCCCCAAGGAGCCTCCACAGGTTGTGTGGGCCAGAGACTATTTGCATGGCTGAGTTAAACCCCTTGTCTTGGCCCTACCTTTCTGGTACAGGCAGTGACTGTCAACCAATGACTAGCCTTAATGGGAGCCAAGAAGTCTCCTTGGGCTAAGCCTTTGGCTGAAGGTAACCACACCTGCCTCCTGGGTCTAATGATCTGTGTTTGGGCAGCAATTATACATGTCAAAGGAAGATAAAGTCAGCCAAGGCTCTTCCCAAGAGCTCTGTCTTTAAAATAATTCCTCTTCTGGAGATTAATTAGTGAACAAGACTATGTTATTCAATGGTTGGGAGGCTGAAGAGCCCTCTCTCCCCTGTGATGAATTGGCCTACGGTCCCTGGTGACAGCTTAAAATTACTCTTCTCACCAGGGCAATTTTGTGGAGTTGGTGCATGTCATAAACTGGAAAGTTTGACAAAATGTCACCCAGCTCTTGGCAGGCCATGAAGATGCTGCAAAAAACGAGAAGGCAGAGGCAAAGGAAAGCTATCTCACAGCCGGTGCTGGCTTCTAGGTTCCAGAAATGCTTTCCAGAGAGCTTGAGATGAGGGAGCCCTGGGGACTGCATTTCCTCCTCCTCCTCCTCTCAAAACTCACTCTTACATTATTTCCTCATGAAAGCTCAGCTCAAGGGTTCAAAGAGACACTTATAAATGAGAGGCAAATTCTTGCTTAATGGCTCCTCCATATCTTGAATAAATCAACGAATGAATCAATAAGCATTTATTAAGCACTTACTACATGCCAAACACTGTGCTAAGTATTGGAGATACCAAAAAAAAAAGGAGAGGAAAAACAGCCCCTGCCCTTGAGGAGCTTAC
>NW_020948654.1:0-8419 GCF_900497805.2 Vombatus ursinus
AAAAACAAAACAAAACAAAACAAAACAAAACAAAACAAAAAAAAAAAACAAACTGAAACAAAAACTCCATCAAGGGCTGACTCCTCCCAGACTAAAGTAGCACAAGCCTCTGAAATTCATTTATGTATTTCATTAACAGCCTATTCCCCAGCTTTAATCCCAACATGAAGGTCAAAGACCGCCTTGTTCTCTGCCTGTATGTGAAGATTACTGAGAACTCAAGCTTTGAATCGGGGCTAGCTTCCTACCAATGAGCATTCTTCTTTGATTTATAACAAACTCTGTGTGTGTGTGTGTGTGTGTGTGTGTGTGTGTTGCTCTCCCCTGTTATACCACTTTTAGGAGATCTCCTTCAGTCCTGGGTAACCCTTTTGGGAAGGACATTGATATATCTTGTATGTCTGTCCATAGTAATGTTTACATTTTGTCTCTCCCATTTGATTGTGAGTTCTTTGAGGGATGGACTGTCTTTTACTTTTCTTTATATCACTAGTGCTTAGCACAAGTGCCCAGGACATACTAGGTGCTTAATAAATGCTTATTGACTGACTGGAATAAATCCAGAGGAAGATGACCAGGATGATAAAGAAACTTGAAACCTGGCCATACATGTTAACGCACTGTTGGTGGGGATGCAAATTGGTCCAATTAATCTGGAAAATCATTTGGAACTAGGTCCCTGGAATCATTAAACTGTACATAACCTTTGACCCAATGAAACCACTGTTAGGCCTAGATCTCAATGAGATCAAAGAAAGAGGAAAAAATTCCATATATGCAAATGCATTTATAATAGCTCTTTTTGCAGTGGCAAAGAACCAGAAACTGAGTGGGGAGGGGTGCTCATCCATTGGGGAATGGTTGAACAAATTGTGGCATATAAATGTGAAGGAATCCTACTGTGCCATAAGAAAACGACAAAGGGTTTTCAGAGAAGTCTGGGAAGACCTGTATGAACAGAGTGAATTGTATGATACAGGGTGAGTTGAACAGAACCAGGGGAAATCATATCTATCTATCTATCTATCTATCTATCTATCTATCCATCCATCATCATCATCATCATCATCATCATCATCATCATCATCTCTCTCTCTCTCTCTCTCTCTCTCTCTCTCTCTGAATAGCAACATTTTAAAGAGGAAGCAACTTTGAATGACTTGAGAACTCTGATCAATACAATGCCCAACCATGGTTTCAGAGTACAGATGAAGTATGCTATCCACCTCATGACAGAGAGTTGATCTGTTCAAAATGCAGAATGAGACATGCATATTTGGACATGGCCAACGTGGGGATTTGTTTTGCCTGACTATGCATATTTATCATGTGGTTTTTTAGTTTCTTTTTTTTTCAACTTTGGGGAGGAAGAGTAAGAAGGAAAGAAAATAAATGTTTACTAGTAAAATATTTTAAAAATGAAATTAATTAAAAAAAAACAATGGCATACCATCGGTAAGTCGAAGGAACTAGGAGTGTTTAATTTGAAGAAAGGAAGACTTGGGAATCCTAAGGTCACAGCCAAAGAGCTGGAAGGGGACTTGGAGGTCATCCCATCCAGCCCCCTGTTTACAGAGAAGGAAGCTGTGGTCCAGGGAAGTTGTGACTTATGCACAGGGGATGAACATAAGGGACAGAATTTGAACCCAATCCTTTGACTCCCAAGTCAGTTCTCCTTCCACTTAAAGCCCTCATTTTATAGATGAGGAAACAAAGTTCAAGGAAGGTTAAAAGCCTTGCTTCATGTCTCACAGGTGGTGAGAATGAGAGGCAAAAGCTGAACCCATATTCTCTGACGCCCAAGTGGATACTCTTTTCCATGTACCACAGGCACGAACAGTTGTCTTTTAAGTATTTGAAGAGAACAGCTAGGTGATGTCATGGTGTGTGGACTGCTGGACCTGGAGTCAGGAAGACCTAACTTCAATCCAGTCTCAGACATATACTAGCTGTGTGACCCTGGGCAAGTCACTTCATCCTGTTTGCCTCAGTTTCCTCATCTGTAAAATGAGGTACAGAAGGAAATGGCAAATTGCTCTAGTATCTTTGCCAAGAAAACCCCAAATGGGGTCACAATGAGTTGGACATGACTGAACAATAATATCAATTTATTATTATATTACTATTTTATTAATAATTATTATTGCTATATAGCATAATATTAACACTACTATATTATTATTATTATTATTACCATTACCTAGAAAAAGGGGGGGGAACTTCATAAAAATGAGATCTAGAAAAGCATGAGCTATACTGTGCTTAGAACAGTGTCTGACACATCATAGGAAATTAAGACATGTCTATCAGCTGATTGACTACTCTGAAAGATGGTGAATTTCCCATCAAACACAATTTCAATGAGCCTTTGTCTATGACACTGTAGGCAGGATTCTGATATAGGGATAGGCCAGACTGAACAATCTCTCATGTTGTTTCCAGTTCTGAACCTCTGTCTTGTGCTCCCATCTCCCAGATGGAGGGCTTTGTTTTACTTCCCATTTAAACTTTAGATTAGACTGAAAACAGCTGGCAGTCCAACATCAGAGTTAATCATCCCTTGTAAGAGGAGTTATCCAGAAATGGAATGAACAACTTTGTGAGGGAGAGACTTTCTTGTCATTGGTGGGTGGAGAGAGGGGGTCATTGAGCAAAGGCCCAGAGACCGATCACTGAGGGTATGGCTAGATTAGGAGATCTCTGAGTGTAGCAGAGTAGAGTCAGAAGATCTGAGTTCAAATTCTGGTCCTGACACCTACTGCCTATGTGACCTTGAGTAAGTCAATTTTAGTATCTTTAAAAACAAGATGGCTGGACAAATGGTTTCTGAGGTCTTCCCTATTATTCTCTCTAGCTTTGGGGTTCTGTGCAGGGGCATGATGGTAAATGTTTAACAACCAGCTTTCCCAAATTTAAAAAAGAATTGCCATAGGATACACTTTTATGTTAAATCTGCATTTTCTTATTGCTTTCTTAACACTAGATAATCAACACAACAATAAGCCAAGGGCTGATTTGTAGCTTTTGCTGATTTCCAAGGTATAAAAGCTCACACTCAAAATTTAACTAGCGGGAGCTATTTGGAGCTGACTTCAGCATGCCCTGGGAGCCATAAGAATCCACCTTTATCTATATCGTTCAGAGAAGTACTCTGAATTGCCATCTTTCTTCCCCTCCTTTCCAGCCCCTTTGGGTGGTTATATCCATCGTGGGAACTCAGCAGGGGGTACATTAGGAAGTTGACATGGAGACTGGTACATGGCCTCAAGATTCCTGTCCTGATCCCCCTGCACCCAGGCACAGAGGCTGCTGGGACGGCAGCACAATGGGGCTGCCTTACGTTAGCCTGGTGGTCAGGTGGTGAGCACACATGCCCCCTTACCAGCTCTCCACCACCCCCAAGTCTCCTAGAATTTTCCTTACAGAGTTGACAGGTTCAAACCACAGCAGATCTGCCCGAGGTTGCAAGACAGAGTGAGTGGCTGTTTGGATCTGGATTAATCAGCTATCTCTCATATTGTCTCGAGCTACTCCGTGCTCTCTTTTTATTAGTCTGTGTAGACTTGCACCCTTTCTGGGCCCATTCCTGCTCCCCTGACCCTTGTCTAGACCAGGATGCCCAATGCCACCAGGATGAAGAGCAGCTTCCCCCTGGCTTGCCCTGAGCCCGCCAGGGGCTGGGCACCTGGAATAGAAGGGGATGTTTTGATTTATAAGCTATTGCATTTAGCACTGGATTTAGCAACTTGGTTTCCAGAACAGCCAACTGATTTCCAGGGGAGAAAATGGATTTACGGTTCCTAAAACAGATTTGCAATCTCACAGCAGATCTCTACACAGCGGCCTGTGGGAAGTTATTGATGTGACCACTGATCCCGGGGAGCCAAAGATAATGAGGTGAAGGAAAATCCATCGTGGAAGGCTCATCCCCAGGCCCTTAAAAGATGAAGCTTCTGTTTTGGATGCAAGCACAGGGCTCTCCAAATGCCAGAGCGATGCACAAAGTAGGACATAAGCCCCAGGAATGAATTTCCCTTCACAGCCTCCTCACCTGGTACACTGAACTTGCCCACTACGCTTAAGCCTGGCTAGCTTTGGCAGGCATTAGGTCTAGTCTCCACGGTTCCAGGGTGATGTCTGGGGTCAGAACTCTCTCTGGAGGCCCTGCTGGCTGCTGCTGCTCAGTCTGTCCCCTGCCCTCCCTTCTCTACCAGCTCCCTGTTTGGGGACCATCCTGGTGCTGGGCGCCAGGGTGGAGATGCAAAAGAAACAGCAGGGGTGGTGTCAGGGTTCCACGTCCTTGGGTAGTGTCTGATCCTGGAGGCTAGAGGCAAGGGCTCTGAAAGGTGTCAAGGACATGGCTGTCGTCAACCTCGTGACCCAGAGTTATCCTCACAGAAGTGTTTGAGGTTCTCTGCCCAGGACCTTAGGCAGTGGCAAGCTCAGCCTTGCCCAGACTTCTCCAGGCATGCCCACGTAACGGGAGAACACAGGGACACCCAGGGAAAGCCACCTGAGAAAACCAGATCCCTGAGCTACTGTCGCTCAGCTACCAGGACATGTCAGTCGCATGGTTCTCTCCTCTTCTTCAAAGACAACCAGCTCCTAAAGAAGTCATATAACTACTGGCCAGCCTGCCATGCCCCCAGGAATCCTGGCATCCCTTGCTTGTAGCTAGAGCTTGCAGTCAGACCCATGTGGAAACAGCTACTTCTGGGACTGATGGTGAGCTCCGGAGCTCAGCCTGGAGGGAGGCTGACCAGGGCACCAAGATGGGCTTCACAATGCTCCCTGTGTCTTGTCTGGGGAACCAGATCCTTAGTACCAGTACAATACACACAGAACAAACATTTCCTCAGATCCTGCTGGGTTTGGGCCCAGAGGAAACACAAAGATTGGATAAAACCCCTCCTGGAAAAAGTAAGGCCTGAGCATTGAAGGCCTTGAAGGAAGGGTGAGATGTGGGTTGGAAAGTTCCAGACTTTAAGTGACCAATAGCCCATCAGGCGAAATAGGACACTAACATGGAGAGCTGTGATCTGTCTCTCTCTTTCTCTCTCTTTTCCTTCCCCTCTCTCTGTTTCTCTTCCCCCCCACCCCTCTCTCTTTCTCTCTCTGTCTCTCTGTCTCTGTCTCTCTCTCTGTATCTGTCTGTCTCTTCTCTCTCTTTCTTTCTCTCTCTCTCTTTCCTTTTCTCTCTCTCTCTTTCTCTCTCTCCCTCTCTCTCTTCCTCCCTCCCTCTCTTTCTGTCTCTCTCTCTCTGTCTTTCCCTCTCTCTCTCTCTCTCTCTCTCTCTCTCTCTCTCTCTCTCTCCCCTCTCTCCTTTCTCCCTCTCTCATTCATCGATCTGTCTATATTTATCATCTATCTGTCTATCATCCATCTCCACCTATATCTATGTCTATTGTCTCTGTTTATATCTATCATCTATCTATCCATTTATCTATCTATTTCTATCCATCTATCCTTCTATCTAAATATATGTACATATAGCAGGTAAAATACATATATAATATATTATATATTTACATAACCTATATTACACACACATTTTGATAAATGCATTAGAGATGGAAGGGATGCAATCTCCTCATTTTACATATGGGGAAACTGAGACTCAAAGAGGTGAAGTACTTGCCCAAAATCATATAGGTATGAAGTGTCAGAGGTGGGATTTGCACCCAGGTCTTCTGACAGTTAAGCCTATGCTCTTCTGTCCCCACCACCATGTTGTCTTCTGATGAATTCAAAATCCTATGGAAGGTAGGAGTGAGATGTCATTAAAAACTTAGAAGATCAGGGAAAGCTACTCAGAATAGGAAGCATTTGAAGTGTTTTAGTTGTGAGTTGTGCCTTAGTTTCCTTATCTGTAAAATAGGGTTAATAATAGTACCTAACTCCCAGGGTTGTCAGGACAAATGAATAACATCTCTGAAGAGCTTTGCAAACCTTGAAGTGCTATATAAATGTTATTATTATTCTCATCATTTTCATTATCATCCTCATCATCATTGTTGTTATTATTATAATTATACTTAGAAAGGAAAGCTAAGACACTGGGCTGGAAAGGTAGAAGCAAGCCAGCTACCAGGCAGAGGAATGTAAGCTCCCTAATGCTTACTCTATGTTCCTCAGACAATACTATCTGGATTCCCCCAGAACTCAGCACACAAAGGCTGGCATCCTCCCCACCTGGGGTGCTGGTCCAGTCAGTCTGTTCTTTGATGGGTAATCAGTGTGAGAGCCTTGGCTGTGGGGAAAACAGGGGTGGGAAGAAAACCCCAAGACATGAGGGGTCCAGGCCAGTATCTGGCTCCTGTGGAACATGAAGGGGTGTGATGATGTTCCCCGACTTTTAAAGGTCAGACTCCCCATGCTAGCTGCTTCTATTGAGGTCAGACATTTACCATCTGGGCAGCAAGGTGCTGGCAAATTGTCAGCTGAAATGACATCTGTTTAAATGGAACGTATTTTTGTCATAGGCTCATAGATTTAGAGCTAAGAGCTCTGTCCACTGTGCCACCTCGTTACTGTGTCCTGGACTACGGGAATCCTTAACAATGACCTTAGAAACCATCAAGTCCAAATGGCTCATTTTATGGATGAGGAAACAGAAGTCCAGGGAGGTCAAGCCACCATTCAGGGTCACTAGTGGGTGTCCTAGGCAGGATTTGAACCCATGTCTCCCACACTTAACTCTCTATCCTCTGTCCTGCCTCGTTTCCTTATCTTTGACTACGGGAAGTGCTGGCATCAATTGTTCCCCATATTTTCATTCCTTCAATAGGCTTCCATTTTGCATCTTTATAGTGAACCTGCAATGCCAAGCATGGACCACATAGCACGTCTGTCATCTGCTCAATCTGCAGGCTGGACAAGAACATTGAGTCACTACTGAGAGGTCTTGGCCCTGCTCCCCAGGGCTAGGGAATCCTTCTATCCTGCCCCTCTCACCATTTCTACCCATGTCATATCATTCATGTCTCTATGACCTTATTGATGTTGAAGGTCCCTCAACTAGCAAGTGTCAAAGTCACACCCAGAACTCTGGGATGCTGATACTAAATATGGTCCTCTTTCCACCCTACCACAGCCATTGGTGGAAGTGGCCCGGAGTACAGAAGAAGAACCTTGTAACAGCTCCTAGCCACATTTGGCCATCACGTTGGGTCTCAGCCTTGCTTCTGTCTGTGACTGTCCTAATTCTTGCTTTATCTTCATTGAAGTACCTCACTCTGAGGTTCCTTTTACATAAACTAGGTTAGGTTGCCCTCATTACCTAGTGGGAATATGTGAAGTCATATCAATTAATCATCAATCAGTTCAGAAGTATTCATTCAGAGCAGCATTAATAGACAGCTATGTGGTATGGTGGATAGAGAGCTGGACCAAGAGTCAGGAAGACCAGGTTCAAATCCGTCCTTAGACACTTAGTAGCTATGTGACCCTGGACAAGTCACTTAACCTCTGCTTGCCTCAGCTTTCTCAACTGTAAAATGGAGATAATAATTGTACCTATCTTCCAGGGCTGAGGTAAAGATAAATTGACATACCGTTTGTAAAGCACTTTGCAAACTTTAAAAGACTATATAAATGTTGTTGTTCAGTTGTTTCAGCCATGTTGGACCCTTGTGACCCTATTTGGGGTTTTCTTGGCAAAGATATTGGAGTGCTTTGCCATTTCCTTCTCTAAAGGATCCAGTGAATCCATTTTATCAGGCAATCAGGTTAAATAACTTGTCCAGGGTCGCACAGCTAGGAAGTGTCTGAAGCTTGATTTGAACTCAGATCTTCCCAACTCCAGGCCTAGTGCTCTATCCACTGAGCCACCAGCTGTCTCATATAAATGCTAGCTATAAGTACAATTATTATTGTGCACTTTCTACATACAAGATACTAGGGATAATGCTTAAATGGATTTGAGATCTCACTGGGCTAGGATATCCTTTCTCCATTGTAGATACTATCTCACCCATGCCTGCCCATGCCCTTCCAGAGACTGATTTTTGTCTTTGTGCATCCAGTACACAGCCCATGAAACAAAGGTGCTGGTGAGGCAAAGACAAAAATTCAATAGGTCCTGCCCTCAAGGAGCTTACATTCTGTAATGGGAGATGACAAGCATAACTGCATGCATATGCAGAATAGACACAATATCAACATGAAGTGATTTTTGTGGCTGGGGAGAGACGATAACAGTTGGGGGAGCGGGAGACCAAGGTGAAGAGGGAATTCATTCCAGAGATGTGAGAAACAACTTGGAGATCACATTGGCTGGGCCATAGAGTAAAGGAGGAGAACTGAGGGGTATTAAAGCTGGAAAGGTACATTGGAGTCATGTTGGGAAGGGCTTTAAATGCCAAATACAGGAGATAATAATAATAATAATAATAATAATAATAATAATAATAATAATAAT
>NW_020948655.1:0-8420 GCF_900497805.2 Vombatus ursinus
AAAAACAAAACAAAACAAAACAAAACAAAACAAAACAAAAAAAAAAACAAACTGAAACAAAAACTCCATCAAGGGCTGACTCCTCCCAGACTAAAGTAGCACAAGCCTCTGAAATTCATTTATGTATTTCATTAACAGCCTATTCCCCAGCTTTAATCCCAACATGAAGGTCAAAGACCGCCTTGTTCTCTGCCTGTATGTGAAGATTACTGAGAACTCAAGCTTTGAATCGGGGCTAGCTTCCTACCAATGAGCATTCTTCTTTGATTTATAACAAACTCTGTGTGTGTGTGTGTGTGTGTGTGTGTGTGTGTTGCTCTCCCCTGTTATACCACTTTTAGGAGATCTCCTTCAGTCCTGGGTAACCCTTTTGGGAAGGACATTGATATATCTTGTATGTCTGTCCATAGTAATGTTTACATTTTGTCTCTCCCATTTGATTGTGAGTTCTTTGAGGGATGGACTGTCTTTTACTTTTCTTTATATCACTAGTGCTTAGCACAAGTGCCCAGGACATACTAGGTGCTTAATAAATGCTTATTGACTGACTGGAATAAATCCAGAGGAAGATGACCAGGATGATAAAGAAACTTGAAACCTGGCCATACATGTTAACGCACTGTTGGTGGGGATGCAAATTGGTCCAATTAATCTGGAAAATCATTTGGAACTAGGTCCCTGGAATCATTAAACTGTACATAACCTTTGACCCAATGAAACCACTGTTAGGCCTAGATCTCAATGAGATCAAAGAAAGAGGAAAAAATTCCATATATGCAAATGCATTTATAATAGCTCTTTTTGCAGTGGCAAAGAACCAGAAACTGAGTGGGGAGGGGTGCTCATCCATTGGGGAATGGTTGAACAAATTGTGGCATATAAATGTGAAGGAATCCTACTGTGCCATAAGAAAACGACAAAGGGTTTTCAGAGAAGTCTGGGAAGACCTGTATGAACAGAGTGAATTGTATGATACAGGGTGAGTTGAACAGAACCAGGGGAAATCATATCTATCTATCTATCTATCTATCTATCTATCTATCCATCCATCATCATCATCATCATCATCATCATCATCATCATCATCTCTCTCTCTCTCTCTCTCTCTCTCTCTCTCTCTCTGAATAGCAACATTTTAAAGAGGAAGCAACTTTGAATGACTTGAGAACTCTGATCAATACAATGCCCAACCATGGTTTCAGAGTACAGATGAAGTATGCTATCCACCTCATGACAGAGAGTTGATCTGTTCAAAATGCAGAATGAGACATGCATATTTGGACATGGCCAACGTGGGGATTTGTTTTGCCTGACTATGCATATTTATCATGTGGTTTTTTAGTTTCTTTTTTTTTCAACTTTGGGGAGGAAGAGTAAGAAGGAAAGAAAATAAATGTTTACTAGTAAAATATTTTAAAAATGAAATTAATTAAAAAAAAACAATGGCATACCATCGGTAAGTCGAAGGAACTAGGAGTGTTTAATTTGAAGAAAGGAAGACTTGGGAATCCTAAGGTCACAGCCAAAGAGCTGGAAGGGGACTTGGAGGTCATCCCATCCAGCCCCCTGTTTACAGAGAAGGAAGCTGTGGTCCAGGGAAGTTGTGACTTATGCACAGGGGATGAACATAAGGGACAGAATTTGAACCCAATCCTTTGACTCCCAAGTCAGTTCTCCTTCCACTTAAAGCCCTCATTTTATAGATGAGGAAACAAAGTTCAAGGAAGGTTAAAAGCCTTGCTTCATGTCTCACAGGTGGTGAGAATGAGAGGCAAAAGCTGAACCCATATTCTCTGACGCCCAAGTGGATACTCTTTTCCATGTACCACAGGCACGAACAGTTGTCTTTTAAGTATTTGAAGAGAACAGCTAGGTGATGTCATGGTGTGTGGACTGCTGGACCTGGAGTCAGGAAGACCTAACTTCAATCCAGTCTCAGACATATACTAGCTGTGTGACCCTGGGCAAGTCACTTCATCCTGTTTGCCTCAGTTTCCTCATCTGTAAAATGAGGTACAGAAGGAAATGGCAAATTGCTCTAGTATCTTTGCCAAGAAAACCCCAAATGGGGTCACAATGAGTTGGACATGACTGAACAATAATATCAATTTATTATTATATTACTATTTTATTAATAATTATTATTGCTATATAGCATAATATTAACACTACTATATTATTATTATTATTATTACCATTACCTAGAAAAAGGGGGGGGAACTTCATAAAAATGAGATCTAGAAAAGCATGAGCTATACTGTGCTTAGAACAGTGTCTGACACATCATAGGAAATTAAGACATGTCTATCAGCTGATTGACTACTCTGAAAGATGGTGAATTTCCCATCAAACACAATTTCAATGAGCCTTTGTCTATGACACTGTAGGCAGGATTCTGATATAGGGATAGGCCAGACTGAACAATCTCTCATGTTGTTTCCAGTTCTGAACCTCTGTCTTGTGCTCCCATCTCCCAGATGGAGGGCTTTGTTTTACTTCCCATTTAAACTTTAGATTAGACTGAAAACAGCTGGCAGTCCAACATCAGAGTTAATCATCCCTTGTAAGAGGAGTTATCCAGAAATGGAATGAACAACTTTGTGAGGGAGAGACTTTCTTGTCATTGGTGGGTGGAGAGAGGGGGTCATTGAGCAAAGGCCCAGAGACCGATCACTGAGGGTATGGCTAGATTAGGAGATCTCTGAGTGTAGCAGAGTAGAGTCAGAAGATCTGAGTTCAAATTCTGGTCCTGACACCTACTGCCTATGTGACCTTGAGTAAGTCAATTTTAGTATCTTTAAAAACAAGATGGCTGGACAAATGGTTTCTGAGGTCTTCCCTATTATTCTCTCTAGCTTTGGGGTTCTGTGCAGGGGCATGATGGTAAATGTTTAACAACCAGCTTTCCCAAATTTAAAAAAGAATTGCCATAGGATACACTTTTATGTTAAATCTGCATTTTCTTATTGCTTTCTTAACACTAGATAATCAACACAACAATAAGCCAAGGGCTGATTTGTAGCTTTTGCTGATTTCCAAGGTATAAAAGCTCACACTCAAAATTTAACTAGCGGGAGCTATTTGGAGCTGACTTCAGCATGCCCTGGGAGCCATAAGAATCCACCTTTATCTATATCGTTCAGAGAAGTACTCTGAATTGCCATCTTTCTTCCCCTCCTTTCCAGCCCCTTTGGGTGGTTATATCCATCGTGGGAACTCAGCAGGGGGTACATTAGGAAGTTGACATGGAGACTGGTACATGGCCTCAAGATTCCTGTCCTGATCCCCCTGCACCCAGGCACAGAGGCTGCTGGGACGGCAGCACAATGGGGCTGCCTTACGTTAGCCTGGTGGTCAGGTGGTGAGCACACATGCCCCCTTACCAGCTCTCCACCACCCCCAAGTCTCCTAGAATTTTCCTTACAGAGTTGACAGGTTCAAACCACAGCAGATCTGCCCGAGGTTGCAAGACAGAGTGAGTGGCTGTTTGGATCTGGATTAATCAGCTATCTCTCATATTGTCTCGAGCTACTCCGTGCTCTCTTTTTATTAGTCTGTGTAGACTTGCACCCTTTCTGGGCCCATTCCTGCTCCCCTGACCCTTGTCTAGACCAGGATGCCCAATGCCACCAGGATGAAGAGCAGCTTCCCCCTGGCTTGCCCTGAGCCCGCCAGGGGCTGGGCACCTGGAATAGAAGGGGATGTTTTGATTTATAAGCTATTGCATTTAGCACTGGATTTAGCAACTTGGTTTCCAGAACAGCCAACTGATTTCCAGGGGAGAAAATGGATTTACGGTTCCTAAAACAGATTTGCAATCTCACAGCAGATCTCTACACAGCGGCCTGTGGGAAGTTATTGATGTGACCACTGATCCCGGGGAGCCAAAGATAATGAGGTGAAGGAAAATCCATCGTGGAAGGCTCATCCCCAGGCCCTTAAAAGATGAAGCTTCTGTTTTGGATGCAAGCACAGGGCTCTCCAAATGCCAGAGCGATGCACAAAGTAGGACATAAGCCCCAGGAATGAATTTCCCTTCACAGCCTCCTCACCTGGTACACTGAACTTGCCCACTACGCTTAAGCCTGGCTAGCTTTGGCAGGCATTAGGTCTAGTCTCCACGGTTCCAGGGTGATGTCTGGGGTCAGAACTCTCTCTGGAGGCCCTGCTGGCTGCTGCTGCTCAGTCTGTCCCCTGCCCTCCCTTCTCTACCAGCTCCCTGTTTGGGGACCATCCTGGTGCTGGGCGCCAGGGTGGAGATGCAAAAGAAACAGCAGGGGTGGTGTCAGGGTTCCACGTCCTTGGGTAGTGTCTGATCCTGGAGGCTAGAGGCAAGGGCTCTGAAAGGTGTCAAGGACATGGCTGTCGTCAACCTCGTGACCCAGAGTTATCCTCACAGAAGTGTTTGAGGTTCTCTGCCCAGGACCTTAGGCAGTGGCAAGCTCAGCCTTGCCCAGACTTCTCCAGGCATGCCCACGTAACGGGAGAACACAGGGACACCCAGGGAAAGCCACCTGAGAAAACCAGATCCCTGAGCTACTGTCGCTCAGCTACCAGGACATGTCAGTCGCATGGTTCTCTCCTCTTCTTCAAAGACAACCAGCTCCTAAAGAAGTCATATAACTACTGGCCAGCCTGCCATGCCCCCAGGAATCCTGGCATCCCTTGCTTGTAGCTAGAGCTTGCAGTCAGACCCATGTGGAAACAGCTACTTCTGGGACTGATGGTGAGCTCCGGAGCTCAGCCTGGAGGGAGGCTGACCAGGGCACCAAGATGGGCTTCACAATGCTCCCTGTGTCTTGTCTGGGGAACCAGATCCTTAGTACCAGTACAATACACACAGAACAAACATTTCCTCAGATCCTGCTGGGTTTGGGCCCAGAGGAAACACAAAGATTGGATAAAACCCCTCCTGGAAAAAGTAAGGCCTGAGCATTGAAGGCCTTGAAGGAAGGGTGAGATGTGGGTTGGAAAGTTCCAGACTTTAAGTGACCAATAGCCCATCAGGCGAAATAGGACACTAACATGGAGAGCTGTGATCTGTCTCTCTCTTTCTCTCTCTTTTCCTTCCCCTCTCTCTGTTTCTCTTCCCCCCCACCCCTCTCTCTTTCTCTCTCTGTCTCTCTGTCTCTGTCTCTCTCTCTGTATCTGTCTGTCTCTTCTCTCTCTTTCTTTCTCTCTCTCTCTTTCCTTTTCTCTCTCTCTCTTTCTCTCTCTCCCTCTCTCTCTTCCTCCCTCCCTCTCTTTCTGTCTCTCTCTCTCTGTCTTTCCCTCTCTCTCTCTCTCTCTCTCTCTCTCTCTCTCTCTCTCTCTCCCCTCTCTCCTTTCTCCCTCTCTCATTCATCGATCTGTCTATATTTATCATCTATCTGTCTATCATCCATCTCCACCTATATCTATGTCTATTGTCTCTGTTTATATCTATCATCTATCTATCCATTTATCTATCTATTTCTATCCATCTATCCTTCTATCTAAATATATGTACATATAGCAGGTAAAATACATATATAATATATTATATATTTACATAACCTATATTACACACACATTTTGATAAATGCATTAGAGATGGAAGGGATGCAATCTCCTCATTTTACATATGGGGAAACTGAGACTCAAAGAGGTGAAGTACTTGCCCAAAATCATATAGGTATGAAGTGTCAGAGGTGGGATTTGCACCCAGGTCTTCTGACAGTTAAGCCTATGCTCTTCTGTCCCCACCACCATGTTGTCTTCTGATGAATTCAAAATCCTATGGAAGGTAGGAGTGAGATGTCATTAAAAACTTAGAAGATCAGGGAAAGCTACTCAGAATAGGAAGCATTTGAAGTGTTTTAGTTGTGAGTTGTGCCTTAGTTTCCTTATCTGTAAAATAGGGTTAATAATAGTACCTAACTCCCAGGGTTGTCAGGACAAATGAATAACATCTCTGAAGAGCTTTGCAAACCTTGAAGTGCTATATAAATGTTATTATTATTCTCATCATTTTCATTATCATCCTCATCATCATTGTTGTTATTATTATAATTATACTTAGAAAGGAAAGCTAAGACACTGGGCTGGAAAGGTAGAAGCAAGCCAGCTACCAGGCAGAGGAATGTAAGCTCCCTAATGCTTACTCTATGTTCCTCAGACAATACTATCTGGATTCCCCCAGAACTCAGCACACAAAGGCTGGCATCCTCCCCACCTGGGGTGCTGGTCCAGTCAGTCTGTTCTTTGATGGGTAATCAGTGTGAGAGCCTTGGCTGTGGGGAAAACAGGGGTGGGAAGAAAACCCCAAGACATGAGGGGTCCAGGCCAGTATCTGGCTCCTGTGGAACATGAAGGGGTGTGATGATGTTCCCCGACTTTTAAAGGTCAGACTCCCCATGCTAGCTGCTTCTATTGAGGTCAGACATTTACCATCTGGGCAGCAAGGTGCTGGCAAATTGTCAGCTGAAATGACATCTGTTTAAATGGAACGTATTTTTGTCATAGGCTCATAGATTTAGAGCTAAGAGCTCTGTCCACTGTGCCACCTCGTTACTGTGTCCTGGACTACGGGAATCCTTAACAATGACCTTAGAAACCATCAAGTCCAAATGGCTCATTTTATGGATGAGGAAACAGAAGTCCAGGGAGGTCAAGCCACCATTCAGGGTCACTAGTGGGTGTCCTAGGCAGGATTTGAACCCATGTCTCCCACACTTAACTCTCTATCCTCTGTCCTGCCTCGTTTCCTTATCTTTGACTACGGGAAGTGCTGGCATCAATTGTTCCCCATATTTTCATTCCTTCAATAGGCTTCCATTTTGCATCTTTATAGTGAACCTGCAATGCCAAGCATGGACCACATAGCACGTCTGTCATCTGCTCAATCTGCAGGCTGGACAAGAACATTGAGTCACTACTGAGAGGTCTTGGCCCTGCTCCCCAGGGCTAGGGAATCCTTCTATCCTGCCCCTCTCACCATTTCTACCCATGTCATATCATTCATGTCTCTATGACCTTATTGATGTTGAAGGTCCCTCAACTAGCAAGTGTCAAAGTCACACCCAGAACTCTGGGATGCTGATACTAAATATGGTCCTCTTTCCACCCTACCACAGCCATTGGTGGAAGTGGCCCGGAGTACAGAAGAAGAACCTTGTAACAGCTCCTAGCCACATTTGGCCATCACGTTGGGTCTCAGCCTTGCTTCTGTCTGTGACTGTCCTAATTCTTGCTTTATCTTCATTGAAGTACCTCACTCTGAGGTTCCTTTTACATAAACTAGGTTAGGTTGCCCTCATTACCTAGTGGGAATATGTGAAGTCATATCAATTAATCATCAATCAGTTCAGAAGTATTCATTCAGAGCAGCATTAATAGACAGCTATGTGGTATGGTGGATAGAGAGCTGGACCAAGAGTCAGGAAGACCAGGTTCAAATCCGTCCTTAGACACTTAGTAGCTATGTGACCCTGGACAAGTCACTTAACCTCTGCTTGCCTCAGCTTTCTCAACTGTAAAATGGAGATAATAATTGTACCTATCTTCCAGGGCTGAGGTAAAGATAAATTGACATACCGTTTGTAAAGCACTTTGCAAACTTTAAAAGACTATATAAATGTTGTTGTTCAGTTGTTTCAGCCATGTTGGACCCTTGTGACCCTATTTGGGGTTTTCTTGGCAAAGATATTGGAGTGCTTTGCCATTTCCTTCTCTAAAGGATCCAGTGAATCCATTTTATCAGGCAATCAGGTTAAATAACTTGTCCAGGGTCGCACAGCTAGGAAGTGTCTGAAGCTTGATTTGAACTCAGATCTTCCCAACTCCAGGCCTAGTGCTCTATCCACTGAGCCACCAGCTGTCTCATATAAATGCTAGCTATAAGTACAATTATTATTGTGCACTTTCTACATACAAGATACTAGGGATAATGCTTAAATGGATTTGAGATCTCACTGGGCTAGGATATCCTTTCTCCATTGTAGATACTATCTCACCCATGCCTGCCCATGCCCTTCCAGAGACTGATTTTTGTCTTTGTGCATCCAGTACACAGCCCATGAAACAAAGGTGCTGGTGAGGCAAAGACAAAAATTCAATAGGTCCTGCCCTCAAGGAGCTTACATTCTGTAATGGGAGATGACAAGCATAACTGCATGCATATGCAGAATAGACACAATATCAACATGAAGTGATTTTTGTGGCTGGGGAGAGACGATAACAGTTGGGGGAGCGGGAGACCAAGGTGAAGAGGGAATTCATTCCAGAGATGTGAGAAACAACTTGGAGATCACATTGGCTGGGCCATAGAGTAAAGGAGGAGAACTGAGGGGTATTAAAGCTGGAAAGGTACATTGGAGTCATGTTGGGAAGGGCTTTAAATGCCAAATACAGGAGATAATAATAATAATAATAATAATAATAATAATAATAATAATAATAAT
>NW_020948656.1:0-1626 GCF_900497805.2 Vombatus ursinus
TACAAAATTAGGCCAATACATCCCACTTCATAAAGGATTTTTTTTTTTGGTGAGGATCAAATCAGATAAATGTATGCAAAGTACTTTGCAAGTCAATAAGTCCAAAGGAAATGAGAGCTATGATTATGATTCTTAAATTAATGAAAGCTGAAGAAAAAATTATCTTTCAAGCAGAGCTGAGAATTTGCCCAGATTAGCAGACCTGCATGTCTGTATTAAGGGCCACCTCTAGTAGGATTTAACATCTGGGGCAAATTACAGTTTTTACTTGTATCATTCAATATGTTTGGTGAAATCAGATTAAAATGGATATTAAGGTTTTATTAATTATATAATTAATTATTAATATTGAAAAGGAATAAAAGGCAAAATACTGGGGTTGAGGGTATTGTTGCCAAGCAGCACACCACCTCAAAACCACTTTGGTCATGGTGGGTATATGTAGAGAATTTTTTATTTTTTAAATGGCGAGGCTCTAGGTATGAGAGCCTCAAGTCTTTCCTGGTACCAGTCAGTCATACCACCTCCATTTTCCTGGCCTTCTGGTTTCCTGAATTACTACCCAAGTAGCCAACTTCCAAATACAGGTCTCTCTCCCTTTAAATTTATCTTATGCCCTGGAGAAATTACCTCAGAATTCAGATTGAAGTATGCAGCCAGGAAGATTTGAAACGAAGAATTGACTTGATGGACTCCAAGATTGTTTGAAAACTTTTTTGTGGAGAAAAAATTTTTTAAAAATTTCTCCCAAATCTTCTGATTATATTGGGGCAGATTGAGGACTGGCAGCAAGGCAAGGAATACTGAGAGTGAGTTGTGGAGGGGCAGGTTTTGGCTGCCATAGACCATTTTGGACTTCAAAATCAACCAATAGGGCTTACCTGCTCTATGGTCTTAGAATTAAGAAACAAGCATATATACATATATACACATATATGTATATATATATACAAATATACATACACATATATGTGTATACATACACACACACACACACACACATATATATATTTTTTTCTTCTTCAGGGTAATTGAATGGAAGCTTAATCTCAGCCACTTTGGATTCTAGTTTCTAGACTAGAGCATATGGCAGGTCATTATGGAAAGTTCAAGGGAGAACCTTCCATTTTGTGGTTCATGTATGCCATTTGTTTTTTCTCCTTCTCCCAGCCAGCCTTTGGTCAACTCTCTGTTTGTTAGCAACTTCACTAGATTTGGTCCTATCAGTGAAGAGAAAAAGAAACTCGTTTTGCTACTTGTGAGCAGGATGACAAGGTTTTATGGGAAAGGACACTGAAACTGTTTATTGACATTGGATTATCATTGGATTCCAAGTATCAATGTTACCCTCCCCCTCTCCCCACTTCCTTTAGCATAGATTTGGTTTTACTTTTTTGTTGCCTCTGTTAAAGAGGAGTTGAACGAGATCTGGGCATGGAGTAGTTAAGATACAATTAAACCAATCTAGACATTGTTAAGAAATTTATTTGCAATTTTGTGGTTTTTGTTTTTGTTTTTTTTAAATAACATCATTCCTTAGATAAAAATGCAATCTTACAGGAATATACATAGTGTCCCACACAGAAATGACCCTGAAACTTTCCTTAAAGGGTTGGCCCTTTTCAA
>NW_020948657.1:0-1184 GCF_900497805.2 Vombatus ursinus
CATTTCTGTGAAATCATGGAGACTGGTTGGAGTGAAGGTGTATGTGGAAGTTGGTAATGGGGTGGTGGTAACAATAGAGGCACTGTTTATGTCTCTGAGTTAAGGGAGGTTACGGACATGAGTGTGAGTGGACATGGGGGGAGAAGGTGGTTGGTCAAAGTTCAGGAAATTAGGCAAGGAATTGGTCTGGAGCCATTTATTCCAAAGGGAGGTTTTGTTCAACAACTCTGTGATATTAAAATGAAACAGCAAAGTCACAAGACTAGCATTTGCAACAGATGATATGACGCTTGACCAACTGGAAGACTCCCCCCAAATCCTGCTCCCTCTCCTAGTTTCCTATCCCAGGGAAGGTATGCATTTCCCCCTTCATTCTTTCTCAGTCATCACTAACACAGCCCCACCAGCAAGAATATATTCCCAATATGGTCACACGTGTGGTGCTGTGTACCATTGAATCTTCCTCCCAAGAAGTTTTGAGAAAAGCATCACCTGTTCTGGGAAAGGCAGCTAGTTGTGGAGGGTGAGCTAGGGAAAATCCCAAGATGTATGAGTCTGAGTCTAGAGGGAATGAGATGAAGCCACAAAATATGGTTGGGAGTGATAAGTCTTTGTTAATGCAGATGGTGAAAAGAGTTTGTAGCATTCAGTTCAATGAAGATGACTTTCTGAGGGAGCCCTTTAGACAGGACTGTTTGCCCTTGATTCTCAAGTTTTATAACTTTGGTGAAGTCTTCTTAAAATGGGAAGTTTGTGAATGGTGTACCATAGGATCCAGTGATCAGTTCCCCTCTATTATTTGCTGTAGCTCTGCAGATCAGAGCCCATTCTCCTTTTTGCCTGAGTGAAAACTCAAGTAATACTTCCTGCAGATGAGTGAAATCAGTCTGCTTTCAGCTTTTCTCATCACCCAGCTGTTTCATTCCTGCGCCTCTGAATCTCCTTCTTCCTTGTTATATTGCCAAGACCTTTCATATTCTTAGGAAAAGAAATGCCAAAGACATTCTCCTGGCATGAAAAACTCTCACTAAGAACCTGTTCACTGGATACCATATTCCTTCTCATAGAAGTTTTCCTCATGTAATTCCCACACATGTTCTATGTAGAAGGCCCTATGGAAATATATATATATATATTTTTTTTTTCTGCGTATGAGCTGTACATCTGATTTTCAGTTGATGAAT
>NW_020948658.1:0-1625 GCF_900497805.2 Vombatus ursinus
TACAAAATTAGGCCAATACATCCCACTTCATAAAGGATTTTTTTTTTGGTGAGGATCAAATCAGATAAATGTATGCAAAGTACTTTGCAAGTCAATAAGTCCAAAGGAAATGAGAGCTATGATTATGATTCTTAAATTAATGAAAGCTGAAGAAAAAATTATCTTTCAAGCAGAGCTGAGAATTTGCCCAGATTAGCAGACCTGCATGTCTGTATTAAGGGCCACCTCTAGTAGGATTTAACATCTGGGGCAAATTACAGTTTTTACTTGTATCATTCAATATGTTTGGTGAAATCAGATTAAAATGGATATTAAGGTTTTATTAATTATATAATTAATTATTAATATTGAAAAGGAATAAAAGGCAAAATACTGGGGTTGAGGGTATTGTTGCCAAGCAGCACACCACCTCAAAACCACTTTGGTCATGGTGGGTATATGTAGAGAATTTTTTATTTTTTAAATGGCGAGGCTCTAGGTATGAGAGCCTCAAGTCTTTCCTGGTACCAGTCAGTCATACCACCTCCATTTTCCTGGCCTTCTGGTTTCCTGAATTACTACCCAAGTAGCCAACTTCCAAATACAGGTCTCTCTCCCTTTAAATTTATCTTATGCCCTGGAGAAATTACCTCAGAATTCAGATTGAAGTATGCAGCCAGGAAGATTTGAAACGAAGAATTGACTTGATGGACTCCAAGATTGTTTGAAAACTTTTTTGTGGAGAAAAAATTTTTTAAAAATTTCTCCCAAATCTTCTGATTATATTGGGGCAGATTGAGGACTGGCAGCAAGGCAAGGAATACTGAGAGTGAGTTGTGGAGGGGCAGGTTTTGGCTGCCATAGACCATTTTGGACTTCAAAATCAACCAATAGGGCTTACCTGCTCTATGGTCTTAGAATTAAGAAACAAGCATATATACATATATACACATATATGTATATATATATACAAATATACATACACATATATGTGTATACATACACACACACACACACACACATATATATATTTTTTTCTTCTTCAGGGTAATTGAATGGAAGCTTAATCTCAGCCACTTTGGATTCTAGTTTCTAGACTAGAGCATATGGCAGGTCATTATGGAAAGTTCAAGGGAGAACCTTCCATTTTGTGGTTCATGTATGCCATTTGTTTTTTCTCCTTCTCCCAGCCAGCCTTTGGTCAACTCTCTGTTTGTTAGCAACTTCACTAGATTTGGTCCTATCAGTGAAGAGAAAAAGAAACTCGTTTTGCTACTTGTGAGCAGGATGACAAGGTTTTATGGGAAAGGACACTGAAACTGTTTATTGACATTGGATTATCATTGGATTCCAAGTATCAATGTTACCCTCCCCCTCTCCCCACTTCCTTTAGCATAGATTTGGTTTTACTTTTTTGTTGCCTCTGTTAAAGAGGAGTTGAACGAGATCTGGGCATGGAGTAGTTAAGATACAATTAAACCAATCTAGACATTGTTAAGAAATTTATTTGCAATTTTGTGGTTTTTGTTTTTGTTTTTTTTAAATAACATCATTCCTTAGATAAAAATGCAATCTTACAGGAATATACATAGTGTCCCACACAGAAATGACCCTGAAACTTTCCTTAAAGGGTTGGCCCTTTTCAA
>NW_020948659.1:0-1184 GCF_900497805.2 Vombatus ursinus
CATTTCTGTGAAATCATGGAGACTGGTTGGAGTGAAGGTGTATGTGGAAGTTGGTAATGGGGTGGTGGTAACAATAGAGGCACTGTTTATGTCTCTGAGTTAAGGGAGGTTACGGACATGAGTGTGAGTGGACATGGGGGGAGAAGGTGGTTGGTCAAAGTTCAGGAAATTAGGCAAGGAATTGGTCTGGAGCCATTTATTCCAAAGGGAGGTTTTGTTCAACAACTCTGTGATATTAAAATGAAACAGCAAAGTCACAAGACTAGCATTTGCAACAGATGATATGACGCTTGACCAACTGGAAGACTCCCCCCAAATCCTGCTCCCTCTCCTAGTTTCCTATCCCAGGGAAGGTATGCATTTCCCCCTTCATTCTTTCTCAGTCATCACTAACACAGCCCCACCAGCAAGAATATATTCCCAATATGGTCACACGTGTGGTGCTGTGTACCATTGAATCTTCCTCCCAAGAAGTTTTGAGAAAAGCATCACCTGTTCTGGGAAAGGCAGCTAGTTGTGGAGGGTGAGCTAGGGAAAATCCCAAGATGTATGAGTCTGAGTCTAGAGGGAATGAGATGAAGCCACAAAATATGGTTGGGAGTGATAAGTCTTTGTTAATGCAGATGGTGAAAAGAGTTTGTAGCATTCAGTTCAATGAAGATGACTTTCTGAGGGAGCCCTTTAGACAGGACTGTTTGCCCTTGATTCTCAAGTTTTATAACTTTGGTGAAGTCTTCTTAAAATGGGAAGTTTGTGAATGGTGTACCATAGGATCCAGTGATCAGTTCCCCTCTATTATTTGCTGTAGCTCTGCAGATCAGAGCCCATTCTCCTTTTTGCCTGAGTGAAAACTCAAGTAATACTTCCTGCAGATGAGTGAAATCAGTCTGCTTTCAGCTTTTCTCATCACCCAGCTGTTTCATTCCTGCGCCTCTGAATCTCCTTCTTCCTTGTTATATTGCCAAGACCTTTCATATTCTTAGGAAAAGAAATGCCAAAGACATTCTCCTGGCATGAAAAACTCTCACTAAGAACCTGTTCACTGGATACCATATTCCTTCTCATAGAAGTTTTCCTCATGTAATTCCCACACATGTTCTATGTAGAAGGCCCTATGGAAATATATATATATATATATTTTTTTTCTGCGTATGAGCTGTACATCTGATTTTCAGTTGATGAAT
>NW_020948660.1:0-6020 GCF_900497805.2 Vombatus ursinus
AGAGGAAACTGAGAAAGACAAAAGTTTAAGTGACTTGTGCAGGGTTGCACTGGTACTAAGTGTTTTGAGACTGGATTTCCTGACCCATGCCTAGTGCTCTATCCATTGTGTCATCTAATAGAGTTTTGTAAAGTAGAAGAAAAATATTTTATTGATAAAGGCATCTGCAAAAGAAAAAAGACAACTCAGAACCATACCTGGGTTCCAGTTTCACCTCTATCACTAGCTAATGATGTGACTTAGGTCACTGTTAACTCTTTGGACTTTATTTTCTTCACTGATTAAAATAAAGGATTTGTTCTCAGATCATTTCTAAGATCCATTCCAACTCTAAAATTCTGTGGAATGAGCATGTAGTAATTTCAAAGAATGGAGATCTAGAATAAATTATACCCCCTTCTGGATGCTTCCTGTTACTACGTTATTTCACGTGTGCATCACTTCTCATCTAAATTGTTGCCATTGCTTCCTGCTTGATCTCCCAGTCTTATTTCTCACTACTCCTATATGTTTTGCAAATAGTTGTTAAAGTAATTTTTCTCAATCCCAAATCTGACCACATGACTCCCCAATCAGATAATAGTACAGTGGATTATTATGACCTCTACAAACAAATATAAAATTCTCTGTTTAGCCTTTAAAGGCTATATAGCCTGTTCCCACACTATCTTTTTTCATTGTGCTCACATATACGCGCGCGCGCACACACACACACACACACACACACACACACACACTCACTCACTCACTCTCTCTCTCTCTCTCTCTCTCTCTCTCAAATTAGCCAAACAGATATTCTTACACATGATGCTCCTGTCTCTTTTCTTCTTGCCTTTGCCCTAACTATTCCATGTGCTTTTCCTCTTTTCCTTTAAAAGAGAGCTTAACACGGGCAGCTAGGAGGCACAGTGCATACAGCACTGACCCTGAAGTCAGGAGGACCTGAGTTTAAATCCGGCCTCAAGCCAAACACTTGATACAACTAGCTGTATGACCCTGGGCAAGCCACTTAACCCCAGTTGCCTTTAAAAAAAAAAAAAGAGAGAGACAGCTTAAGAACCATCTTCTAAATGATCCCTTTCCTGTTCCACCTATTCATTTTTTATATATAAATACATATGTAAAAAATTGACCAGGGCACCTAAATGGTGCACTGGACAAAGCACCGGCCCTGGAGAACCTGAGTTCAAATCTGATGACCTCAGACACTTGATACTTACTAGCTGTGTGACCCTGGCCAAGTCACTTAACCCCATTGCCTAGCCCCCCCAAAAAAAAATTGTCTCCCTCATTAGAATGTAAGTTCTTTGCACGTAGGCATTTAATTAAAATTTACTGATTAATTGGTTATCCAATTAATACCTGCTATTTCATTCAAGACATGCAGCCTGGCTTAGTAGAGCCACAAAGATTTGGGTTCAGGTTTTACATATGATACCGATTGGCTGTGATCATGGACAAGTCACTTAACCACCTAGTGCTGTAGGCTAGAGGTATTAAACATGTGGCCCAAATCAGATTAAAATGTAATTGGGAAATATTTAACACAATAAGTAAAAATACAATAAAACAGATAAAACTACATTTTAAAACTAATGTGTTCCCTGCACAGATCCTTATGCATGGTTTAATGACTCTGATTTCTTTTTGAGTTTGATAACTACTCTCCTAGACAGTTCTCTGAGACTAGGTTGAAGGGAAGATGCTAACTTACATTAGGAGAGGGAGTTCTATATATCAGTGATTCCACAGGTCCAGTAAGCATGCCTATTCTAATTTAATATATTAATTTTAAATTTTACGTATGTAATTTATTTTGTGAATAGCACCATCATACTTGTGGTTTTTTGTTTTTTGGTTTTTGGTTTTTTTCCACATGTTGTGAAATACTGTTTCTAAGTATGGGCAGCTTACTATGAAATTAAGAATGTCTTCTTTCTTCATTACTTAGATAGAAAGCCTTGACTTTTTAGTTCTCCTGAAGAAAATTGAAGAAGTCTATAAAAATGAAGATGGAGAAAATCTGGAGATCCTTTGTCCAGTTCCAGGTCAAGCCTGCATAGCTAAATTTGAAGATGGAGTCTGGTACCGGGCACAAGTCATTGGTAAGGACATACATGCCATTGGTACATAGATGTTTTTGTTTTGTTTCTGGCTAGACCTATGATTTCATTAGAGTAGGAAACTCTTGGTGGAGAACTTTCTCTAAAGCTTAAAGATATTTTAGATATAAAACTCAAAATGATAAAATCTAAGTTTATGTGGACTGATAGAAGGGAAATGGATTAACTTTAGTCTCTAGTTACTTTTTCTTCCTATCATCTATCTTCAGAGATTAAGGATTAGATTGGGGATAAGAAACTGGCTGCTCTTAAGCTTTCATTTTCCTTTGTATATATGTCTTTCCTAGTTAAATTAGTCACAGAGCTTTGGTCTAGAAAAATCCTAGAAAGATAGTACAAGGCAACAGAAACTAATAATGAGAAAAATGATGAAAGCATTTATATGTTCAGATAAAGTTTGTACTACTCTATTTAAACATTTATGGACTTTATACAGTTTTTGTCTCCAGTCAACTATCTTCAAACTAAGTATTCTTTTATACTTTTGCTCAAATACTTACTGTGTTTATAATTATCTTGTATGGTGCTTTCTTAATTTTCTACATGTCCTTTTTAAGTTCAGTATTAGGCTACTGCTACATAAGAGAAGCCTGTAAAAAGCTTATAAGAATACGACTAGTTAAGTAAAGTAAAAATGATGATCACCATTCCAGATAACTTTTTATTGAATTTTGCATAGCATTACATTGAGATGCTATTTTGTCTTCTAAATTTTGTATATCTTTTCCCCTGAACCTTTGCATACAGTGAAAGTTTAATATATATGTCAAATTTCATTAAAAAAATAACTTGTTACTAGAAGCCTGTGTTCCATAATTATTTTAGGACAGTTGAAATATTTTCAGAAAGATCATGAAATTAAGATTAATAGAAAAATGCCTTGCTATGATGTTCGTAGCTCCATAACTCTGAAATGTAAATTTTATGTCACCTTTGCATATTAAAGCTTGACCAGTCTCTCATACATTAACTATATTTATTAAAACAATAAGCATTTATTAAACCACACACAAAATGGCAAGATAACATTCTTGACACTAGTTTTTCTTTTTTTAACTATTTTTTAAATCAGTTTTTATAACTTACTTTCAAAATTCTTTTTAAATTTTGAGTTCCAAATTCTCTCCCTCCCATCAGCTCATCCCCCACTCATGGAGAAGGCAAGTAATATGATATCATTTGTACTTGTGAAATCGTGCAAAACATATTTCCATATTTAGCCATGCCACAAAAAAGCAAGAAAAATAAAGTGAGACAATTATATTTCAGTTTTCACTCAGAGTTTATCAATTCCCTCTCTCTGAAAGTAACATTTCTCGAGTCCTTCAGAATTGTCTTTGATCATTGTATTGATCAGAGTAGCTGGGTCTTTCACAGCTGATCATTGTTACAATATTGCTATTACAGTGTACAATGATTTCCTGATTTTTTTCACTTTGCATCAGTTCATATAGGTCATGCTACATTTTTCTGAAACCAGTCTCTCTCATCATTTCTTATAATGGAGTAGTATTCAATCACATACCACAACTTGTTTAGTCATTCCCCAATTGATGGGCATCCTCTCAATTTCCAGTTCTTTGCCACCATAAAAAGATACGCGATAAATATTTTTGTACATATAGGTACTTTTGCTTTTTCTTTGATCTCTTTGGGATACAGATCTGTTAGTGTTATTGCTGGGTCAGAGGGTATGCACAGTTTTATAGCTGTTTGGGCATAGTTCCAAATTGTTGTCCAGTATGATTGGACTAGTTCACAACTCCACCTGCAGTGCATTAGTGTCCCTGTTTTTCTACCTTCCCTCCAATATTTTTCCTTTTCCTTTTCTGCCGTACTAGCCTATCTGATAGGTGTGAGACAGTACCTCAGAGCTTTTTAAATTTGCATTTCTCTTAATTATTAGTGATTTCGAACATTTTTATATGAATATTGATAGCTTTTATTTTTTCTTCTGAAAAATGACTGTTCATATCCTTTGACCATTTATCAATTGGGAAATGACTCTTATTTTTATAAATTTGATTCTGTTCCCCATATATTTGAGAAATGAGGTCTTTATCAGAGAAACTTGCTTCTTTCACTTTTTATACATTGAAACACAAGTGGACAGCTTATCAACAACTGTTTCTTTTAGCAGGTTGAATTCTCCAGCAGATGTTCAAATAGTTGAAGTGTTCCCAGCACTATTTTTTAATCATATTTCTATTCCAGCTTTGTGGTCTGTTTCTCAAATTCATTGTATGATTCATCTTCTGGCCTTGTAGTTTGTAGAAAATTCCTACCTCAATATCATTTCTGTTTCTCTTTCTAGTACTCCTCACTCAGCTACTTAATACCATGCTTCTCTCTCTATTCCAGTTAATGGATACATATGCGCACGCACAGCACACACACACACTCTTTTTTCTCTCTCTCTCTCACACACACACACATTCACTCATACACACACACTCACACACACTCACACACACAAACATATTTATTACTTCTTTGTTCCTTTTGAAATGTCATACCCTTCCAAGCCCATTTCCTTTTATGAGTCATGTCCTTCCAACTCTGAATGATGTCTATGAAATCTATGAAATGATGTCTATGAAAAATCTTATGTTAAGATCGCCATAGAAATCCTAGGTGAAAGGAAGTTTGTTAATAAAATGGGGTTTTCACAGTTTCTAGTTGAAAGGATGGACACACAGTATCTTGCATTATAACCCTTTTTATTGAGTCCCTACTAAGCCCATCAAATTGGAATATCCTCATATTTGTGGGGAATTTTTAATTTATCTTCATGATTTTGCATCTTTTGACTGGAATATTTAGCCACCAGGTCGTGATTTTTTGGGGGGGGGTGCATAGCAGCTTATGATAATCTGTTGGAGTGTAGAATGTCTCCAATCTGCAGCAGTAAAAGAAATGCCCAAATTAATGAACTCTAAGGTCCTTCAAGTATTGGAGTAAGTTTGTGGTTAAAGATGTAGTAAAATTTTTATGTCATTTTTTGTAAGTTTGACACTTAAATATCTTCTAATTCACTTAACTGTGAGTCATTCTGAATCATATGAAATGTATTTTTTGTTTTCACTTCTAATTTGTGCTGTCTGATTTCATAATCTCTGAAGGTTTACCAGGACGTCGAGAAGTTGAAGTTAAATATGTTGACTTTGGTAATGCTGCAACTATAACACTTAAGGAGATGCGTAAAGTAAAGGATGAGTTTTTGAATCCCCCAGAAAAGGTATGCCAGATTTAATTAACGTAAATTTTATGGCTAAAGTTACTAGTATAAATTTAGTAAACTTTTTTTGTATTCACCATATACATTTAGTCACTCATGTCTTCATTTCTAAATAAGTTTTGCTGTTTCATTGAAGGTAAATATTGCTTCAGATACTACTTTAGAAATTTTCTACTTGCTAAATGGTCTTCAGATTTCTTGGACTTCTCATAGGTCTTGAATATAAAAGTATGTATTTCTCACATAAGCTCCTTGAGGGCTAGGTATTGTTTGTTTTTGTCTTTGAATCTTTAGTGCCTAATAAATGGTGCTTAAATGGAATGTAATTAATGGTTTGTCAATTTTAAAATAGAAATTCTCAGCCAAACTTTGTTTTACTAAATGGAATAAATTTTTCACTGTAATCCTAACACGTTGCTGGAAATGAATATAAGATATTCTGTTTTAACCATGGGAATTTTATTTGGCACAGGCAATTAAATGCAAATTGGCACATATAGAACCTTCAAAAAAAAAATAAGCAATGGTCTAAAGAAGCAAATGAAAAGTTTGAAGAAATGACTCATGATAAATTTATGACATGTTCAGTCATCAGTAAGTTATCTTTATAGATGTGTGTGTGTGTGTGTGTGTGTGTGAGAGAGAGAGAGACTAGAAAT
>NW_020948661.1:0-6020 GCF_900497805.2 Vombatus ursinus
AGAGGAAACTGAGAAAGACAAAAGTTTAAGTGACTTGTGCAGGGTTGCACTGGTACTAAGTGTTTTGAGACTGGATTTCCTGACCCATGCCTAGTGCTCTATCCATTGTGTCATCTAATAGAGTTTTGTAAAGTAGAAGAAAAATATTTTATTGATAAAGGCATCTGCAAAAGAAAAAAGACAACTCAGAACCATACCTGGGTTCCAGTTTCACCTCTATCACTAGCTAATGATGTGACTTAGGTCACTGTTAACTCTTTGGACTTTATTTTCTTCACTGATTAAAATAAAGGATTTGTTCTCAGATCATTTCTAAGATCCATTCCAACTCTAAAATTCTGTGGAATGAGCATGTAGTAATTTCAAAGAATGGAGATCTAGAATAAATTATACCCCCTTCTGGATGCTTCCTGTTACTACGTTATTTCACGTGTGCATCACTTCTCATCTAAATTGTTGCCATTGCTTCCTGCTTGATCTCCCAGTCTTATTTCTCACTACTCCTATATGTTTTGCAAATAGTTGTTAAAGTAATTTTTCTCAATCCCAAATCTGACCACATGACTCCCCAATCAGATAATAGTACAGTGGATTATTATGACCTCTACAAACAAATATAAAATTCTCTGTTTAGCCTTTAAAGGCTATATAGCCTGTTCCCACACTATCTTTTTTCATTGTGCTCACATATACGCGCGCGCGCACACACACACACACACACACACACACACACACACTCACTCACTCACTCTCTCTCTCTCTCTCTCTCTCTCTCTCAAATTAGCCAAACAGATATTCTTACACATGATGCTCCTGTCTCTTTTCTTCTTGCCTTTGCCCTAACTATTCCATGTGCTTTTCCTCTTTTCCTTTAAAAGAGAGCTTAACACGGGCAGCTAGGAGGCACAGTGCATACAGCACTGACCCTGAAGTCAGGAGGACCTGAGTTTAAATCCGGCCTCAAGCCAAACACTTGATACAACTAGCTGTATGACCCTGGGCAAGCCACTTAACCCCAGTTGCCTTTAAAAAAAAAAAAAGAGAGAGACAGCTTAAGAACCATCTTCTAAATGATCCCTTTCCTGTTCCACCTATTCATTTTTTATATATAAATACATATGTAAAAAATTGACCAGGGCACCTAAATGGTGCACTGGACAAAGCACCGGCCCTGGAGAACCTGAGTTCAAATCTGATGACCTCAGACACTTGATACTTACTAGCTGTGTGACCCTGGCCAAGTCACTTAACCCCATTGCCTAGCCCCCCCAAAAAAAAATTGTCTCCCTCATTAGAATGTAAGTTCTTTGCACGTAGGCATTTAATTAAAATTTACTGATTAATTGGTTATCCAATTAATACCTGCTATTTCATTCAAGACATGCAGCCTGGCTTAGTAGAGCCACAAAGATTTGGGTTCAGGTTTTACATATGATACCGATTGGCTGTGATCATGGACAAGTCACTTAACCACCTAGTGCTGTAGGCTAGAGGTATTAAACATGTGGCCCAAATCAGATTAAAATGTAATTGGGAAATATTTAACACAATAAGTAAAAATACAATAAAACAGATAAAACTACATTTTAAAACTAATGTGTTCCCTGCACAGATCCTTATGCATGGTTTAATGACTCTGATTTCTTTTTGAGTTTGATAACTACTCTCCTAGACAGTTCTCTGAGACTAGGTTGAAGGGAAGATGCTAACTTACATTAGGAGAGGGAGTTCTATATATCAGTGATTCCACAGGTCCAGTAAGCATGCCTATTCTAATTTAATATATTAATTTTAAATTTTACGTATGTAATTTATTTTGTGAATAGCACCATCATACTTGTGGTTTTTTGTTTTTTGGTTTTTGGTTTTTTTCCACATGTTGTGAAATACTGTTTCTAAGTATGGGCAGCTTACTATGAAATTAAGAATGTCTTCTTTCTTCATTACTTAGATAGAAAGCCTTGACTTTTTAGTTCTCCTGAAGAAAATTGAAGAAGTCTATAAAAATGAAGATGGAGAAAATCTGGAGATCCTTTGTCCAGTTCCAGGTCAAGCCTGCATAGCTAAATTTGAAGATGGAGTCTGGTACCGGGCACAAGTCATTGGTAAGGACATACATGCCATTGGTACATAGATGTTTTTGTTTTGTTTCTGGCTAGACCTATGATTTCATTAGAGTAGGAAACTCTTGGTGGAGAACTTTCTCTAAAGCTTAAAGATATTTTAGATATAAAACTCAAAATGATAAAATCTAAGTTTATGTGGACTGATAGAAGGGAAATGGATTAACTTTAGTCTCTAGTTACTTTTTCTTCCTATCATCTATCTTCAGAGATTAAGGATTAGATTGGGGATAAGAAACTGGCTGCTCTTAAGCTTTCATTTTCCTTTGTATATATGTCTTTCCTAGTTAAATTAGTCACAGAGCTTTGGTCTAGAAAAATCCTAGAAAGATAGTACAAGGCAACAGAAACTAATAATGAGAAAAATGATGAAAGCATTTATATGTTCAGATAAAGTTTGTACTACTCTATTTAAACATTTATGGACTTTATACAGTTTTTGTCTCCAGTCAACTATCTTCAAACTAAGTATTCTTTTATACTTTTGCTCAAATACTTACTGTGTTTATAATTATCTTGTATGGTGCTTTCTTAATTTTCTACATGTCCTTTTTAAGTTCAGTATTAGGCTACTGCTACATAAGAGAAGCCTGTAAAAAGCTTATAAGAATACGACTAGTTAAGTAAAGTAAAAATGATGATCACCATTCCAGATAACTTTTTATTGAATTTTGCATAGCATTACATTGAGATGCTATTTTGTCTTCTAAATTTTGTATATCTTTTCCCCTGAACCTTTGCATACAGTGAAAGTTTAATATATATGTCAAATTTCATTAAAAAAATAACTTGTTACTAGAAGCCTGTGTTCCATAATTATTTTAGGACAGTTGAAATATTTTCAGAAAGATCATGAAATTAAGATTAATAGAAAAATGCCTTGCTATGATGTTCGTAGCTCCATAACTCTGAAATGTAAATTTTATGTCACCTTTGCATATTAAAGCTTGACCAGTCTCTCATACATTAACTATATTTATTAAAACAATAAGCATTTATTAAACCACACACAAAATGGCAAGATAACATTCTTGACACTAGTTTTTCTTTTTTTAACTATTTTTTAAATCAGTTTTTATAACTTACTTTCAAAATTCTTTTTAAATTTTGAGTTCCAAATTCTCTCCCTCCCATCAGCTCATCCCCCACTCATGGAGAAGGCAAGTAATATGATATCATTTGTACTTGTGAAATCGTGCAAAACATATTTCCATATTTAGCCATGCCACAAAAAAGCAAGAAAAATAAAGTGAGACAATTATATTTCAGTTTTCACTCAGAGTTTATCAATTCCCTCTCTCTGAAAGTAACATTTCTCGAGTCCTTCAGAATTGTCTTTGATCATTGTATTGATCAGAGTAGCTGGGTCTTTCACAGCTGATCATTGTTACAATATTGCTATTACAGTGTACAATGATTTCCTGATTTTTTTCACTTTGCATCAGTTCATATAGGTCATGCTACATTTTTCTGAAACCAGTCTCTCTCATCATTTCTTATAATGGAGTAGTATTCAATCACATACCACAACTTGTTTAGTCATTCCCCAATTGATGGGCATCCTCTCAATTTCCAGTTCTTTGCCACCATAAAAAGATACGCGATAAATATTTTTGTACATATAGGTACTTTTGCTTTTTCTTTGATCTCTTTGGGATACAGATCTGTTAGTGTTATTGCTGGGTCAGAGGGTATGCACAGTTTTATAGCTGTTTGGGCATAGTTCCAAATTGTTGTCCAGTATGATTGGACTAGTTCACAACTCCACCTGCAGTGCATTAGTGTCCCTGTTTTTCTACCTTCCCTCCAATATTTTTCCTTTTCCTTTTCTGCCGTACTAGCCTATCTGATAGGTGTGAGACAGTACCTCAGAGCTTTTTAAATTTGCATTTCTCTTAATTATTAGTGATTTCGAACATTTTTATATGAATATTGATAGCTTTTATTTTTTCTTCTGAAAAATGACTGTTCATATCCTTTGACCATTTATCAATTGGGAAATGACTCTTATTTTTATAAATTTGATTCTGTTCCCCATATATTTGAGAAATGAGGTCTTTATCAGAGAAACTTGCTTCTTTCACTTTTTATACATTGAAACACAAGTGGACAGCTTATCAACAACTGTTTCTTTTAGCAGGTTGAATTCTCCAGCAGATGTTCAAATAGTTGAAGTGTTCCCAGCACTATTTTTTAATCATATTTCTATTCCAGCTTTGTGGTCTGTTTCTCAAATTCATTGTATGATTCATCTTCTGGCCTTGTAGTTTGTAGAAAATTCCTACCTCAATATCATTTCTGTTTCTCTTTCTAGTACTCCTCACTCAGCTACTTAATACCATGCTTCTCTCTCTATTCCAGTTAATGGATACATATGCGCACGCACAGCACACACACACACTCTTTTTTCTCTCTCTCTCTCACACACACACACATTCACTCATACACACACACTCACACACACTCACACACACAAACATATTTATTACTTCTTTGTTCCTTTTGAAATGTCATACCCTTCCAAGCCCATTTCCTTTTATGAGTCATGTCCTTCCAACTCTGAATGATGTCTATGAAATCTATGAAATGATGTCTATGAAAAATCTTATGTTAAGATCGCCATAGAAATCCTAGGTGAAAGGAAGTTTGTTAATAAAATGGGGTTTTCACAGTTTCTAGTTGAAAGGATGGACACACAGTATCTTGCATTATAACCCTTTTTATTGAGTCCCTACTAAGCCCATCAAATTGGAATATCCTCATATTTGTGGGGAATTTTTAATTTATCTTCATGATTTTGCATCTTTTGACTGGAATATTTAGCCACCAGGTCGTGATTTTTTGGGGGGGGTGCATAGCAGCTTATGATAATCTGTTGGAGTGTAGAATGTCTCCAATCTGCAGCAGTAAAAGAAATGCCCAAATTAATGAACTCTAAGGTCCTTCAAGTATTGGAGTAAGTTTGTGGTTAAAGATGTAGTAAAATTTTTATGTCATTTTTTGTAAGTTTGACACTTAAATATCTTCTAATTCACTTAACTGTGAGTCATTCTGAATCATATGAAATGTATTTTTTGTTTTCACTTCTAATTTGTGCTGTCTGATTTCATAATCTCTGAAGGTTTACCAGGACGTCGAGAAGTTGAAGTTAAATATGTTGACTTTGGTAATGCTGCAACTATAACACTTAAGGAGATGCGTAAAGTAAAGGATGAGTTTTTGAATCCCCCAGAAAAGGTATGCCAGATTTAATTAACGTAAATTTTATGGCTAAAGTTACTAGTATAAATTTAGTAAACTTTTTTTGTATTCACCATATACATTTAGTCACTCATGTCTTCATTTCTAAATAAGTTTTGCTGTTTCATTGAAGGTAAATATTGCTTCAGATACTACTTTAGAAATTTTCTACTTGCTAAATGGTCTTCAGATTTCTTGGACTTCTCATAGGTCTTGAATATAAAAGTATGTATTTCTCACATAAGCTCCTTGAGGGCTAGGTATTGTTTGTTTTTGTCTTTGAATCTTTAGTGCCTAATAAATGGTGCTTAAATGGAATGTAATTAATGGTTTGTCAATTTTAAAATAGAAATTCTCAGCCAAACTTTGTTTTACTAAATGGAATAAATTTTTCACTGTAATCCTAACACGTTGCTGGAAATGAATATAAGATATTCTGTTTTAACCATGGGAATTTTATTTGGCACAGGCAATTAAATGCAAATTGGCACATATAGAACCTTCAAAAAAAAATAAGCAATGGTCTAAAGAAGCAAATGAAAAGTTTGAAGAAATGACTCATGATAAATTTATGACATGTTCAGTCATCAGTAAGTTATCTTTATAGATGTGTGTGTGTGTGTGTGTGTGTGTGTGAGAGAGAGAGAGACTAGAAAT
>NW_020948662.1:0-13376 GCF_900497805.2 Vombatus ursinus
GAGAGAGCCTTGTTTATTGCAGATCACCTGGGCAAAAAAAAAAAAAAATGGGACTTTGTGAAACGTCACAGTTTTGACAGTGGTATGATACGGTAGTAATGGGGTACTCTAAATTATTCAGGCACTTGCTAGAGCTATATCTGACCAAAACAATTTTTTTTATTGCCTTAATGATTTCATCCTTTTAGAAAGTGGAAGAACCACCAAAGGAAATTTCTGTTCTTGGTTGAATTTCCTATTGAATTCCTATTCCAATTGAAAAATTGGAAATATTGGGAAGAAATGACTTGTCCAACTTCGAATTTACAAATAGAGGATAGGAAAGCCAGATTGTAAGATAGATTTCAGAGAGTTCAACAACAACAACAAAAAAGGTTAAGTGGGGTCCTATGACCTAAAATTCTACAGGGAAATTGTGTCTAGAAGAGATAAGAAGCTCTCAAAAAAAAATCTTGATTTGAGGACAAAGAGAAAATTCTGTTGAGAAAACTGGACAATTATCTAAAGAGACTAATGTGGTGGTGCTTTTAAGGAGATACACAAAGATGGAAACAAAAGTTATTTTATAAGAACAGCAGTGCTGATGCCTAAAATGAACTTAGGCCATTTGAAAGAGTGAAGGACTACATATGTAAAAGGATTTTTTTCTCTTGCATGGAGGGAAGAAAAGAGGAGTACTGGGACTGCTGTTACACGATAAGTAGAACTATAATAACACAACAAAGAAAGGGCAGAGCTGTTCAATTCTTTACCTTCTCTTTGCCAAAGAGAATGGCCTCTGACCTAGAAAGGAGAGAACAAAAATAGCCAAAAGGGAATTGGCACTCTGTAATGAGAGAGTATCTCCCTGTTTTTGACAAGTTCAAGTCTCTGGGCTTAGTCACTTGGAGAATTTCTTGTTTCTGAATTGAATTGTTAAATTTACCCCCTACATGTCTGCAGCCTTGTTTTTGTTTTTTCCTGGAGGTGATCTATGCATTCTTTCTATTGGTATTTTCTATGTTCAAAAATTCTGGGCAGTTTTCTTGTACCTTGATGTTCAGGTTTTTTAGGCTTGTGTTCTTCTGAAAGACCTATAATCTTTAAGTGTCTGTATGGATTTTGTCCATAGAGATTAATATGTTATGCTTAAATAGAGGATTGATATGTTATGCTTAAATAGGGAATTTATTTTCTTTTATTGATGTTTGCTTTTCTTCTAGATTGTCCTTTACTTGTATTTGCATTCCCTGTCCTCTTTTATTTCTTTGGTGAGATTTGCCATTACAGATTGAAGTTTTTCTATTCAATTATTTTTACTGTGTAGATGATAAAATCTCTCACAATTCTTAATTTCTCTCCCTTTTTCAGTGACAGATTATATACCTTATTATAATATATTTACTTTATTTTTAAAAAATATTTTATTTGTTTTAACCAACCAAGCTCCATCTTTTCACTCTCCCCAAGCTCCTCTTCCTCATTGAAAAGACGTGGGAAAAAAAACCCATTACAAACGTGTCGTATAGTCAATCAAAACAAATTCCCACATTGTCCAGGTCCAAAAAAAATTTTGTCTCTTTTTGCATCCTGAGTTCTTTGTTCCTCTTTCAGGAGATGGGGTAGCATGTTTCGTCATTAGTCCTCTGGAATCCTAGTTGGTCATTACATTGATTAGAGTTCAAGACATTAGTATTCTATGACAGATATGCTGTAACTTTTCAGTTGTTAGCCAGTTTATGGGCACCCCTCAGATTCCCATTCTTTGCCACTTAAAGAGCTATAAATATTCTTGTACATTCTCTTCTTCCTTCCCCTTATTTCCATATCCCCCCCCCTTGTTTTCCTGTTCAGTGAAATGGATTTTTGTTGCCAACTCTGTCTATGTATATGTGGTCTTCCTCCTTTGGAAATATTGGTAAGGAATGAGTCCTCCAACTTAGAATTTACAAATAGAGGATAGGAAAGCCAGATTTTGAGATGGATTTCAAAGAGTTCAACAAAAAAAGGTTAAGTGGGGTCCTATGACCTAAAATTCGGATGAGAGTAAGGTACAAGTGTCAGCTACTCCCCCCGTACTTTTTCGTCCTTGTTCATACAGCTATCTACTTATGTACCCCAAATATGAGATAATTTTCCCTAACCTTCTTTTCCCTTCCCCCACAGCGTATTCCTCTTCTCCTTTCTTTCCATTCTTTTCTTAAAATTATAAAAACACAACAGAAGCACTCCTAGGCCTTATCCTTGGACTCCTTCTATGAACCTTGATGATGAGGTTCAGAGAAGACACATGTATCATCTCCCCGTATTTGATGTAAACAGTTTATCTTTTGTTTAGTTCTTTGTCATTCATTTATGTTTACATTTTTATCCTTCTCTTGACTTCTGGGTTTGACTGTTTCTCTGAAGTTCTGATCTTTTCATTGGTAATGTTTGCAAGTCTTCTATTTCATTAAAGATTCATTTTTCTTCTGTACTATTATGCTCATTTTAGGGGGATAAGTTATTCTTGGCTGGAAGCTTATATCCTTTGCCATCTGTAATATTATATTCTAAGTTCTCTGTTCCCTTGGTTATTCTTCTTCAGGCTAGGCTAGATGCTGGAACTGAGACCGTGCTCTGAAGCTTGGAATCTGAATCATACCAGTGCTACTGCTGACTTTTAAATTTCCTCTCTGTAACTACCACCCAGGTCCTTTTTGCCTGGAAATGCCCCTGCTGTGTTTAGGTCTCCTTCTCACTCTTCTCTGGATCTGTGATGTGGAACTGGGTAGTGAGTTACAAATCTTCCAGCTGGCACTTGTCCCTATTATAGCACGTCATCATAAATCTGAGAATGCTGCGGTATATTTTTGGCACCTCCTTTTATGCTGATGTGCACCCCCTCCTTGGGCATTAGAGTGTTCCACGTGCCGTGTACTCCTGTGCTGACCCTTTTGCCAGTGTCTGTAGACCCCTTTCAGTCTCCTTATGCTGACCTAGGCCAGACAAAAGACTCACTATGACTTCCTTCTAAATTTATCCATCAAGATTTGGTCTGGTACATTTTGTGTGTCTATTTGGAGGAGTTGTAGGTGAAAACTCAACTATAATGTTTCCTTCTTTTCTGCCATCTTGGCTCTGCCCCCTCATTTCCCCTTTAAACCATTTAGGAACAGTGTGCTATGGTTCCACATTCTCAAATTCTACAGGATATTATTTTTCATCAGGTGTTGGATCATTTTCCTTTGTTTTGCAGTATTTATTCATAAAGAATGGAAATTATTTACTATATTTGGAGGCAGTATTTCTTTCTGTTAATATTTTTCCCGTTGATTAATATGCTTATACCAAAGGTCTTTTGAGGTTTTTTTCCCCCTCCTGATATCTTTGGCTATTTCAGTCTTTTTTCCTCCTATTTCCCCTAATGCTTACTTTCTGACTCCTTCCCTTCTGATAGTTATTTCATGGGGACTGGATCCCAATGCCTTCTATCATACTTATCTAGCCTAGGACTCTGCCTCCAGATCACTTTTGGAGAGATGGAACTGGCCCTAGCTGGATGCTGAACTCGTTCCCTTGGGCTTAGAGGAGGCTTCAACAGCCCCACCTCTCTATCCTCACCCAGCACACTTTCAAAGCATCCTGTCCCATTCTTTCTTTTCCTCGGTTCCATGACTTACTGTTCAGAGCACTGCCATGCTGGTGCTGTTGTAAGCCTGAGATGATTTCTGTTGTTTGGATCTCTAAGGCCAGCGGGGGTGGGGGGAAATGGGGTGAGTGAGGGTAGGGTAAGTCCAGAAATGTTCTGCCACATTCTCTCTTTCTCTGCTTTCCTACAGAGATCTTTTATAGCACAGAATATTGCTGTGGTTCCAGTCTTTGACACCTTAGCAAATTTTTGCATTTTGGAGGTTGAATCTTCACAGCTTTGGAAAGGGAGGAGGAGGAGCCAACATGTGGATTTGGGTTTTGTTGCGAGCCCCTGGGTCCAGTGGACTAGTGCAGCCTTACTACCTGTAGTGTGGTGAGGGGAGAAGGGGGTACTGAGTGAGCTCAAGGTAGGCTTTAGTTCATGGAGGAATTTTGTACCATCTTTTGGTTTCCTGATGTCCTGCAGCCAGGAATAGGGGACCTGTGGCCTTGGGGCCACATGTGGCCCTCTAGGTCCTCAAGTGCAGCCCTCTGACTGAATCCAAACTTCACAGAACAAATCCCCTTCATAAAAGGATTTGTTCTGTAAAACTTGAACTGTGTCAAAAGGTTGCACTGGAGGACCTAGAAGGCCACAGGTCTAGATCTAGACCATGAAGAGCACTGAGGTTGCATTATTTTTATTGTATAATTTCTGTTTTGGTGAGATTTGAGAGATGATGATGATGAGAGAAAATGTCTAGTTCTCTATCTTCTTGGTCAGGGTATCATAGAAGTCTCTCAAGTCACTGGACTTGTACCCTCAATTACTGAAAGAAATGACTAATGTCATTGATAAGCCATTATCAGTTGTCCTTTTTTTAATCATTATTCTTTTTTATTACTAAAACTTAAATACAAAATAAGAAAAAGAAACATAAACTTAAATATTGAAACTTGAATACAAAATAAGAAAAAGCATGTCATGTGCATAGCAGAATGGAAGAGGGGATTCGAAATATACAGCAATAAGTTTCTGTGTCAAGAAAGCCTATATAATAAATACTACATGTGTTGTGAGCTGTCTGTCTTTTCTTTGATTCCTTGTAAGTTTTCTTTTGTTCTCTGCTGTGCATTTTTTACTTTGTTTTTTTTCCTCCTTCCTCCATGCCTCCCAGAGGGCTACAATTAAGTGTGTATATATTTATATATAGACATAGACATAGACATACGTGTGTGTGTGTATAGACATATACTTTCTCTAACAAATTGTATTTCTGACCATTGTTTTTATATTTGTGCATATCTGTTATTTCCTATCCTTCCTAACTCCTCTACTTTAGTCTTCTACCTGCTACCTTACCCTCCTATTACTTAAACCACCCCCCCCCAAGGATAGGTCCATTATCCTCCCATTCCCATTAATCTAAACACCCTTCTATGCCTCCTTTTAACTTATTCCCTCACCCTCCCCTCTAGAGAGCTATCCCTTATCCTCTCCCTACTCCCTGTCCCTTGACATTTTATTCTTTTCTGAATTTAGAAGACTTTCATACTTTTCTAAATATATATGTATTCTCTCTTGAACCTGTTCTTGATGAAAGTAGGTTTCCAGAACTAGCAGCCCTCCTCCCCCCATCTAATGTGTTGGTTCTTCCTCTCATACCTCGTTTGTATAAGATAATTACTCTTTTCAGCTGATCTTAAACAGTTTTACTTTTTAAAGCCGTATCACACCAGGTCCCCAGTCTTTTCTTACGAACTACCCAATTACTAATAATGTTATGACTTACACTTTACATACATGAAAGGTAAACTGTCTTTATTGAGTCCTTTGTAATTAGTCTTTGGTATGTACCTTATATTTCTCTTGGCTCTTGTATGTCAAATCTTCTATTAAGTTCAGGTTTTGTTGTTTTTTGTTTTGTTTTTTTTAACAAAGTCCTAAAAGCCTGACAGTTCATTAAATGTCCATTTTTTCCCCTTTATGATTATGGTTAGCTTTGCTGGAAATGATATTTTCAGCCAGACCCCCTGTTCTTTTGTTCTTTGATATGTAATGTTCCAAGACCTGTATACTTTTGGTGTCACTGCTGCTAGGTCTTATGTGATTCTAATTGTGGCATTGTCATATTTAAATTGTTTTTTCTTGTTGCTTGTAATATTTTATCCTTTAGCTGGAATTTTTGGAATTTGACTATAATATTCCTATGGGTTTTCCTCATAGGATCTCTTTCAGGTGATTGGTGGATTTTTCCTATTTTCCCCTCTTGCTCTAATGCTTCAGGACAATTTTCTTTAATTATTTCTTATATTATTGTATCAAGATTTTTTTTTTTGATCATAGCTTTCAGGTAGTCCAGTTATTCTTGTTTTCTCTTCTTGGTCTGTTCTCCTGATCAGTTGTTTTTCTTATGAGATATTTCACATTCTCTCCTATTTTTTCATTCTTTATATTTTGTATTATTACTTCTTGATCTCTTATGACTTTGCTGGCTTTCCCTTATCCAATTCTGATTTTCAAGTAGTCATTTTCTTAAGATTCTGGATTTCAGGGCAGCTAGGTGGTGCAGCAGACAGAGCACTGGCCCTGGAGTGAGGAAGACTTGAGTTTGAATCCAGCCTCAGACACTTGATCACTTGATACTTACTCTGACTCTGGGCAAGTCACTTAACTCCAACTGCCTCGCCCCAAAAAAAAAAAAAAAAGTATTCTGGATCTCCTCTTCTAGTTGGTTGACTTTCTTTTCATAATCTTGTTTTTCTTGGATTATTCTTTTGTTTTTTTGTTTTGTTTTTTAGGTTTTTCTCATTTGATTTTTTTAATTTGATTTTTAAAGTCTTTTAAAAGTTCTTCTATGAATTCTTTTTGGGCAGGTGATCATTTGATGTTACTTTTTGGGGCAGAAGAGGGTTTTTTTTGCTCCAGTATCCTCCTCTATAGGCAAACCCTGGTCTTTCTATTCCCATAGTAACTCTGTGGTTGGATTCTTTCTCCTTTGCCTCTGCATTTTTTTTTTTTTTAATTTGTAATAGCTTAGTTTTTGTAATCATCTCTATTCCTGGAGTATGGGAGGGTGCCTCTGGCCTCGGATCATCCTTCAGTTCTCTTCTCTGGCCTGGAATTTAAACCAAGACCTCTAGCCTCCTATAAGTGCCCACAGCCAGGGGCATCCTGCCATACTGCTTCTGCCCTCACCAGGTGTGTGCTAGTTCCTTCTCATCCCCAGCCATGTCTCCGCAGCACAGCTGGGTCTGGCGTTCCTTGTCAGCAGAGATTCCCTCAATCCTCCCCAGCTCAGACACCCAACTGCAGTCACAGTCCAGGGGCATGTGAGGGGGCGGTAAAAGTCCTGTGGCAGGGGCTGAGGTAGCCTCCCAGTTTAGCTAACCCCAGGGCTTGCTGCTTGTTGTTTGAGTGGATCTGGGAGCTAGCCTAGAGGTGTTTACTCCTCACCAGGACAAACCATGTCCTGGGGTTTTTTGTTTTTGTTTTTTTTTTTTTTGTTTTGTTTTCAGATCTTCTCTGATCATCCCAGGTCCTGGTTCCTAAAGTGGGCAATACCACAACTTGGGGGTACTAGAAACATGCAGGGGGTGGTAGTAGCCTCGGGTGCAATTGGGGGCCATTGGATAGGGTTAGCCTAACCTAGTCACTGAGTTGTTTTTTTTTTAAGGGAACAATAGAATAAATGAGTTTGGGAACCTCTGTCACAAGAGGACCACTGTTTTACCCCTACTCAAACTTTATTTTTAGCACTCTCTATTCATTCTGGGGCACTATTTCATCTTTTTTGTGGGGGAAAATCTTGAGATCTTCGAATTTTCTGACCTAATCTGCCATCCTCCCAGAATCTTCCCTCTGATTTTCTACGTATCGTTTTTTGTTTTGTTTTGTTTTGGTTTTGTTTTTTTGGTTAGGCAGTGGGGTTAAGTGACTTGCCCGGGGTCACACAGCTAGTAAGTGTTATGTGTCTGAGGCCGGATTTGAGCTCAGGTCCTCCTGAATCCAGGGCTGGTGCTCTATCCACTGCACCACCTAGCTGTCCCTATGTATCGTTTTAAAAATAAGTTTTTAGTGGTGTCTTCTTTTTCTTACATCATCTTTATTATCCCCAGTATCCTTACCCCTCCCCCTCCCAGATAGTCATTTCAAGTAACAAATAGTATTTTCTTAAGAGGAAAAATAATCAGCATTTTTAATACATTGAAAAAGTAAAAAACATGTACAATGTGTGATACCTATAGACCTCTCACCTCCACAAAGGGTAGTTAGGGGTATCTTCTCATATCTCTTCATTCAAGTTATGCTTGATCTTTATTATCTTGTTACATTCACTTTTGTTCTTTTGGAGTGTAGTTCTTTCATTTACATTGTTGTAGTTATTGTGTATATTGTTTTCTTGGCTCTGCTCACTTCACCCAGCATCAGTTCATATAGATCTTTCCATGCTTCTCTGTATTCATCACATACATTGTTGTCTTACAGCACAATAATATTCCATTACATTTGTGTGCCACAGTTTGTTTAGTAAGTCCCTAGTTGATGGACATCTACGTTTTTTCCCCTAATTCTTTGCTATCAGATAAAGTTCTGCTATAAACATTTTGGTGAATATGGCATCTTTCTTGTTATTGATAACTTTCTTGGGGTATGAGTAAATGATTCTGTGGTTCAAAGGGTGTGGACATCTTAGTCACTTTTTTTGCCTATTTCCAGATTGCTTTACCGAATGGTTTGTACCATCTCACAGCTCCAATAACAACATAATAGTGTACCTATCATTCCACAATTCCTCTGGCATTTGAGTATTGCCACTTTTTTGGGTCATCTTTGCTAGTTTTTAGGGTGTTAGGTAAAACCTCAAGGTTGTTTTAACATTTAACATTATTTCATGCAGGTCTTTTGAGAACTGTTTGTTCATATCCTTTGACTGTTTATCTATTGGGGATTGGTGTTAGTCATATATGAGTATGCACACGTGTGTGTGTGTGTGTGTGTTTGTGTGTTTGTATGGATAGTTGTATAAGTTAGATACCAAAAGCTTATCAGAGAAATTTGATAAAAAGATTTATTTTCCATTTAACCACTTCCCTTCTTAGGTGCATTAATTTTGTCTGTGCAGAAGGTTTTCAAATTCATGAAATTAAAGCTATCTATTTTATCTTTTATAATTACCTTTATCTTTTGGTTAAAAATGCATTTCCTACTTTTAGCTGTGAGAGACATATGAGCTACTTATCTTTCAATTTTTTTTTTTTTGGTAGCCTGATCATTAATGTTAAGGTCATGTATCCATTTAGAATGTATTTCAGAAAATGGTGTACATCCATGATTTTTGAAAGATGGTAGAGAAAGGGAGAATAGCTTAAGGATTGGAGGACAGATGTTTTGATTTGGACAATGTGTTTAATTCCTGGAAAATTTCTACTATATAATATTAAAGTAATGATTAATGAACATCTACAAAATGAAGCAGGGATCATAAAGAGCCTACATGGCCTTATCAAAAGGTTATGCTGAGGGGCAGCTAGGTGGCGCAGTGGATAGAGCACCGACCTTGGAGTCGGGAGGACCTGAGTTCTAATCCAGCCTCAGACCAAACACTTGACACTACTAGCTGTGTGACCCTGGACAAGTCACTTAACCCTGATTGCGTCACTAAAAAGCAAAAAAAAAAAAAAAAAGAAAGGTTATGCTGAACTAATATCATTTTCTTATTGACAGTGTTACCAGACTGGTAGATTAGGGGAACATGGTAAATGGAGAATACCTAGATTTTAAAAAACATTTAACTAAGTCTCAAATCTAACAAGTTAACATTTAGTAAGAATAAATAACATATACTAGTGAAGCTTAGTTTTGAACATAAGCATAAGCATAAGCAAATGACTTGATCGCAATTTGAAAAAGATCTGAGAGTTTAGGGGATTACAAGCTCAAAATGAATCAGAAGTATGACATAATTGGAATAAGCTGTGCTGAGGGAAGTATAATAATGTCCGAGACTAGGAAAGTATTATTCCCCTGTAGTCTCCTTTCAGGGGTGGGGAAGCTGTGTCCTCGAGGCTCTCCAGTGTGGTCCTTTGACTGAATCCAGATTTCATTTTGTTCTGTGAGGCCACATGTGGCCTCAAGACTGCAGCTTCCCCACCCCTGGTATTATGTCTATAACAACCATATTCAGTTCTAGGTACCACACTGTGGAAAGGACCCCTGTTAAGCTGGGGAATCTTCAGAGGGGGCATGACCAGATGTAGGGCATTGAGCCCCTGTATATACAAATTGGATAAAGGAATTTAGGATGTTTAAACTGGAGAAGACTTTGAGAGGGAGGGGGCAGTTGGGGAGCAACATGATAGTAGTCTTGAAGTACATGAAAAAGGGCTGTCATATAAAAGAGTAAATAGATGTTCTAGAAGTACGAGTGACGAGCAGAAGTTACAAAATGATAAATTTAAGTTCAAAAAATTTCCTAACAAGTATATAAAAATATATTGGATTATCACCTCTGGAGGGTAGTGGGTTCTCCATTACTGGAGGACTCCAGGTATGTTGTAAAAGTTAATGTATATATTGGATTTGTGGCTTCTGAGGCTCTTCCAATTTTATAGGGGACAAATGATTTTGTTGTTTGCTAGCTTCTAGGAAAAGAGAGAAAACTTAATACCTTATTTAAAAAATTTTTTTAAAGATACATATTGTAAAATAAATAAGAATGACCAAAGTCAGTATGGCAGGAGTAGATAGTGAATTGGCATCAAAGCCAGGATTCTAGTTCTTCTGAGACACACTGGCTCTAGGACCCTGGGCAAGTCATTTAAACTCTGAAGTGCCCCAGGCAACTTTCTGAGGCTGTAAATTGAAGAGAAGGTGCTGACCTGCATCAATAGAGGGATTTTCTTCTTACTGGAGTTGCCAGTGCTAATTAAATTAGGTAATATTCCTATCTGTATCCTAAGAATGACCATGATTTTGCTTTCACAAAAAGTACAGTGTTTATTGGGGCCACCTAGGAGGCACAATGGGTTGAGCTCAGGGCCTGGAGCCAGGAAGACCTGAGTTCAAATTCGGCCTCGGAGACTAAACTCAATTTGCCTCAGTTTCCTTATCTGTGAAATGAGATGGAAAAGGAAATGGCAAACCACTTCAGTATCTTTGTCAAGAAAACTGTGAATGGGGTCATGAAGAATTGGACACAACTAAAACCACTGAAGAACAACAAACTTTATTGGGCACAGCATTTGGAGGAGAAGCTAATGTCTGTTCATTCTCTGACTTTCGAGGGGAATAGAGTAAGGGTTATATGATAGATAATTCCCTTTCCCTTCAGTGTTCCTCTCAACAACTGTGTTTTTATGAGTCTAGGATCTAAAAGATCCCTGGGCAGACTACCCATTATCTACCACTTAAGGCACAGTGAATTTTTGTGTATTTCTAGATTGAAGGCTGTGTTAGCAGAAAGGAAGCTATAAAGCAGTCAGTGTAGGCAGGATATGCCTAGAGACATAGACCGTGTATCTAAGGACCAGATACTTTACCAGAATGTTGAGCAGCCATAACAAATTTTTTGGTCATAGCAACTGAGAAACCATTCACCCGTATGAAGGAGGTATGATTTTGCCTATGGAGGGTCTGTCTATACCAGTTTAAATGATGCTTCCTTTGAATTATTGTGAAACAGTGCAGATTGGGACCACTTTGTAGGGTGTATTTGTATAAGCATGTTTGAAACCTTCAGTTAGGCTTCATTTACAAGGCAGAGAAATAATAATATTCCACCATTTCTGCTATTTCTTTTGTATCAGCTACCTTAATGGTATGTAACATCTCCATCTTGTGCAATTTTCTGATACTACCACTAAATCATCTCAAAATTACATTATGGTTGCTAATGTAGGGCTAGGGATAAATGTAATCCCTTCCTCATTATTGCCTTGGCTTTATAGATTTTTTAAAAAAATAAGCTGAAGATTGGCTCCTTCTTTGCCTTACAGGGTGAGGGTGTGTGTCTGTGTGTGTGTGTGTGTGTGTGTGTATGTGTGTGTGTGTGTAAGGAAATTGTCTCATTCTTCTGTTGTTCAGTTGTGTAACTTGTGTCCGACTCTTCATGACCCCATTTGGGGTTTTCTTGACAAAGATACTAGGGTGATTTGCCATTTTCTTCTCCAGCTCATTTTACAGTGGAGGAGATTGAGACAAACAGGGTTAAGTGACTTGCCCAGGGCCACGCAGCTAGTAAGTGTGTGAGACCAGATTTGGATTCAGGAAGAGGAGTCTTCCTGTCTCTAGACCTGGCACTCTATCCAAAGCGCCTCCTAGCTACCTCTTGTTCCTATTACTCCTAATAAATCTTTGGTCTGTAAACAAATCCACCCTCTCAGAAAAGGCCATAGGAAGTGATTACATCTATGCTAACACTACAGTTGCAAATGTAACATGGTTTTGAAAGCATTTAGTAGTCCTGTCAGAAAAGAGTATGAGTTTGTGTGTATGTGTTGTGTGTGTGTTACATGAATTTATGCACTGAAGCATGGAATATTGAATCAGAAAACCTGTGTTCAAATCCTAGCTCTGACATCCACTGATTCTGTGGCCTTGGAAGTTATTTAATCTCTCAAAACCTTAGTTTCCTCATTTATAAAATAGAGATTATATGTATACTACCTACTTCGGAGTTGTCATCAGAAAAGTACTTTATGAATCTTAACTTGTTATGGGTGTTTATTGGTATTATTATAATTTGCTAGGGGTGAACCCCACATGAAAGAAATTTTAATATTTAAAAATCAAAATTTCATAGGATGTGGGTGCTGGATTGACTTACTTTGCAAAAAGGGTTCTGGAGTTTATAAAGATGTTTAGAATAGGATTCCATAAAAATAGCAGGATCTCATAGTACATTTAAAATATTAGCTTTATAGAAATCTAGTTTATAAACAGCTTTCAACCTGCTCTTCCTAAAGCACAAACCATGTAAATCCATCCCACCCTCTTAATGATAAAACACTAGTGGCTCCCTTTTACCTCCGGGATCAAATATAAAATCCTCTGGCTTTTGAAGCCCTTTACTTGAACCCTTCCTACCTCTCCAGCCTTTCTCACACTTAACTGCCCTCCACATTGTCTGTACTGACAGCGGCTTTCATCTATTCCTCACATATAACACTTCATCTCCAGACTGTGTGCATTTTTACTGGCTCCCATAACCTGTAATATTCTGCCTCTTCACTTTGTTCAGGATTCAGCTGAAGTCCCACCTTCTGCAAAAGGCTTATCTCAGACTCACCTACTTATAGTGCCTGCCCTTTGAGATCACCTCCAATTTTATTTATTTGTGTGTGTGTGTGTGTGTGTGTGTGTGTGTGTGTGTGTATAGCTTATAGGTACATAGTTGGTTGTGTGTTGTTGCCCTGTTAGAATGTGAGCTCCTTGAGGGCAGGGAGTATGCTTTTGCTTCTCTTTGTTATCCCCATTGCCTGGCATATAGTAAGCACATAAATTTTTGTTAATGATGGTGATGTTTTCAAGAACCACGTATTATACAAATTGAGTTAAAAGTAGATGTAGACCATTTCATTATTTTCCCATCTACTTTAGTGAGTTTTTGTTTTTATTCCTGTTGCTTACCAACTCTAACCAACCAAAGCAAGATAATCCATGCTTACTTGGAAATAACAATAATAATAGCTAAAATTTATATAATATCTAAATAGTGGGAGACACTCTGCTAAATAAGCATTTTATGATTATTATCTCATTTGATCCTCACAACAACCCTGCA
>NW_020948663.1:0-13368 GCF_900497805.2 Vombatus ursinus
GAGAGAGCCTTGTTTATTGCAGATCACCTGGGCAAAAAAAAAAAAAATGGGACTTTGTGAAACGTCACAGTTTTGACAGTGGTATGATACGGTAGTAATGGGGTACTCTAAATTATTCAGGCACTTGCTAGAGCTATATCTGACCAAAACAATTTTTTTTATTGCCTTAATGATTTCATCCTTTTAGAAAGTGGAAGAACCACCAAAGGAAATTTCTGTTCTTGGTTGAATTTCCTATTGAATTCCTATTCCAATTGAAAAATTGGAAATATTGGGAAGAAATGACTTGTCCAACTTCGAATTTACAAATAGAGGATAGGAAAGCCAGATTGTAAGATAGATTTCAGAGAGTTCAACAACAACAACAAAAAAGGTTAAGTGGGGTCCTATGACCTAAAATTCTACAGGGAAATTGTGTCTAGAAGAGATAAGAAGCTCTCAAAAAAAAATCTTGATTTGAGGACAAAGAGAAAATTCTGTTGAGAAAACTGGACAATTATCTAAAGAGACTAATGTGGTGGTGCTTTTAAGGAGATACACAAAGATGGAAACAAAAGTTATTTTATAAGAACAGCAGTGCTGATGCCTAAAATGAACTTAGGCCATTTGAAAGAGTGAAGGACTACATATGTAAAAGGATTTTTTTCTCTTGCATGGAGGGAAGAAAAGAGGAGTACTGGGACTGCTGTTACACGATAAGTAGAACTATAATAACACAACAAAGAAAGGGCAGAGCTGTTCAATTCTTTACCTTCTCTTTGCCAAAGAGAATGGCCTCTGACCTAGAAAGGAGAGAACAAAAATAGCCAAAAGGGAATTGGCACTCTGTAATGAGAGAGTATCTCCCTGTTTTTGACAAGTTCAAGTCTCTGGGCTTAGTCACTTGGAGAATTTCTTGTTTCTGAATTGAATTGTTAAATTTACCCCCTACATGTCTGCAGCCTTGTTTTTGTTTTTTCCTGGAGGTGATCTATGCATTCTTTCTATTGGTATTTTCTATGTTCAAAAATTCTGGGCAGTTTTCTTGTACCTTGATGTTCAGGTTTTTTAGGCTTGTGTTCTTCTGAAAGACCTATAATCTTTAAGTGTCTGTATGGATTTTGTCCATAGAGATTAATATGTTATGCTTAAATAGAGGATTGATATGTTATGCTTAAATAGGGAATTTATTTTCTTTTATTGATGTTTGCTTTTCTTCTAGATTGTCCTTTACTTGTATTTGCATTCCCTGTCCTCTTTTATTTCTTTGGTGAGATTTGCCATTACAGATTGAAGTTTTTCTATTCAATTATTTTTACTGTGTAGATGATAAAATCTCTCACAATTCTTAATTTCTCTCCCTTTTTCAGTGACAGATTATATACCTTATTATAATATATTTACTTTATTTTTAAAAAATATTTTATTTGTTTTAACCAACCAAGCTCCATCTTTTCACTCTCCCCAAGCTCCTCTTCCTCATTGAAAAGACGTGGGAAAAAAAACCCATTACAAACGTGTCGTATAGTCAATCAAAACAAATTCCCACATTGTCCAGGTCCAAAAAAAATTTTGTCTCTTTTTGCATCCTGAGTTCTTTGTTCCTCTTTCAGGAGATGGGGTAGCATGTTTCGTCATTAGTCCTCTGGAATCCTAGTTGGTCATTACATTGATTAGAGTTCAAGACATTAGTATTCTATGACAGATATGCTGTAACTTTTCAGTTGTTAGCCAGTTTATGGGCACCCCTCAGATTCCCATTCTTTGCCACTTAAAGAGCTATAAATATTCTTGTACATTCTCTTCTTCCTTCCCCTTATTTCCATATCCCCCCCCTTGTTTTCCTGTTCAGTGAAATGGATTTTTGTTGCCAACTCTGTCTATGTATATGTGGTCTTCCTCCTTTGGAAATATTGGTAAGGAATGAGTCCTCCAACTTAGAATTTACAAATAGAGGATAGGAAAGCCAGATTTTGAGATGGATTTCAAAGAGTTCAACAAAAAAAGGTTAAGTGGGGTCCTATGACCTAAAATTCGGATGAGAGTAAGGTACAAGTGTCAGCTACTCCCCCCGTACTTTTTCGTCCTTGTTCATACAGCTATCTACTTATGTACCCCAAATATGAGATAATTTTCCCTAACCTTCTTTTCCCTTCCCCCACAGCGTATTCCTCTTCTCCTTTCTTTCCATTCTTTTCTTAAAATTATAAAAACACAACAGAAGCACTCCTAGGCCTTATCCTTGGACTCCTTCTATGAACCTTGATGATGAGGTTCAGAGAAGACACATGTATCATCTCCCCGTATTTGATGTAAACAGTTTATCTTTTGTTTAGTTCTTTGTCATTCATTTATGTTTACATTTTTATCCTTCTCTTGACTTCTGGGTTTGACTGTTTCTCTGAAGTTCTGATCTTTTCATTGGTAATGTTTGCAAGTCTTCTATTTCATTAAAGATTCATTTTTCTTCTGTACTATTATGCTCATTTTAGGGGGATAAGTTATTCTTGGCTGGAAGCTTATATCCTTTGCCATCTGTAATATTATATTCTAAGTTCTCTGTTCCCTTGGTTATTCTTCTTCAGGCTAGGCTAGATGCTGGAACTGAGACCGTGCTCTGAAGCTTGGAATCTGAATCATACCAGTGCTACTGCTGACTTTTAAATTTCCTCTCTGTAACTACCACCCAGGTCCTTTTTGCCTGGAAATGCCCCTGCTGTGTTTAGGTCTCCTTCTCACTCTTCTCTGGATCTGTGATGTGGAACTGGGTAGTGAGTTACAAATCTTCCAGCTGGCACTTGTCCCTATTATAGCACGTCATCATAAATCTGAGAATGCTGCGGTATATTTTTGGCACCTCCTTTTATGCTGATGTGCACCCCCTCCTTGGGCATTAGAGTGTTCCACGTGCCGTGTACTCCTGTGCTGACCCTTTTGCCAGTGTCTGTAGACCCCTTTCAGTCTCCTTATGCTGACCTAGGCCAGACAAAAGACTCACTATGACTTCCTTCTAAATTTATCCATCAAGATTTGGTCTGGTACATTTTGTGTGTCTATTTGGAGGAGTTGTAGGTGAAAACTCAACTATAATGTTTCCTTCTTTTCTGCCATCTTGGCTCTGCCCCCTCATTTCCCCTTTAAACCATTTAGGAACAGTGTGCTATGGTTCCACATTCTCAAATTCTACAGGATATTATTTTTCATCAGGTGTTGGATCATTTTCCTTTGTTTTGCAGTATTTATTCATAAAGAATGGAAATTATTTACTATATTTGGAGGCAGTATTTCTTTCTGTTAATATTTTTCCCGTTGATTAATATGCTTATACCAAAGGTCTTTTGAGGTTTTTTTCCCCCTCCTGATATCTTTGGCTATTTCAGTCTTTTTTCCTCCTATTTCCCCTAATGCTTACTTTCTGACTCCTTCCCTTCTGATAGTTATTTCATGGGGACTGGATCCCAATGCCTTCTATCATACTTATCTAGCCTAGGACTCTGCCTCCAGATCACTTTTGGAGAGATGGAACTGGCCCTAGCTGGATGCTGAACTCGTTCCCTTGGGCTTAGAGGAGGCTTCAACAGCCCCACCTCTCTATCCTCACCCAGCACACTTTCAAAGCATCCTGTCCCATTCTTTCTTTTCCTCGGTTCCATGACTTACTGTTCAGAGCACTGCCATGCTGGTGCTGTTGTAAGCCTGAGATGATTTCTGTTGTTTGGATCTCTAAGGCCAGCGGGGGTGGGGGGAAATGGGGTGAGTGAGGGTAGGGTAAGTCCAGAAATGTTCTGCCACATTCTCTCTTTCTCTGCTTTCCTACAGAGATCTTTTATAGCACAGAATATTGCTGTGGTTCCAGTCTTTGACACCTTAGCAAATTTTTGCATTTTGGAGGTTGAATCTTCACAGCTTTGGAAAGGGAGGAGGAGGAGCCAACATGTGGATTTGGGTTTTGTTGCGAGCCCCTGGGTCCAGTGGACTAGTGCAGCCTTACTACCTGTAGTGTGGTGAGGGGAGAAGGGGGTACTGAGTGAGCTCAAGGTAGGCTTTAGTTCATGGAGGAATTTTGTACCATCTTTTGGTTTCCTGATGTCCTGCAGCCAGGAATAGGGGACCTGTGGCCTTGGGGCCACATGTGGCCCTCTAGGTCCTCAAGTGCAGCCCTCTGACTGAATCCAAACTTCACAGAACAAATCCCCTTCATAAAAGGATTTGTTCTGTAAAACTTGAACTGTGTCAAAAGGTTGCACTGGAGGACCTAGAAGGCCACAGGTCTAGATCTAGACCATGAAGAGCACTGAGGTTGCATTATTTTTATTGTATAATTTCTGTTTTGGTGAGATTTGAGAGATGATGATGATGAGAGAAAATGTCTAGTTCTCTATCTTCTTGGTCAGGGTATCATAGAAGTCTCTCAAGTCACTGGACTTGTACCCTCAATTACTGAAAGAAATGACTAATGTCATTGATAAGCCATTATCAGTTGTCCTTTTTTTAATCATTATTCTTTTTTATTACTAAAACTTAAATACAAAATAAGAAAAAGAAACATAAACTTAAATATTGAAACTTGAATACAAAATAAGAAAAAGCATGTCATGTGCATAGCAGAATGGAAGAGGGGATTCGAAATATACAGCAATAAGTTTCTGTGTCAAGAAAGCCTATATAATAAATACTACATGTGTTGTGAGCTGTCTGTCTTTTCTTTGATTCCTTGTAAGTTTTCTTTTGTTCTCTGCTGTGCATTTTTTACTTTGTTTTTTTTCCTCCTTCCTCCATGCCTCCCAGAGGGCTACAATTAAGTGTGTATATATTTATATATAGACATAGACATAGACATACGTGTGTGTGTGTATAGACATATACTTTCTCTAACAAATTGTATTTCTGACCATTGTTTTTATATTTGTGCATATCTGTTATTTCCTATCCTTCCTAACTCCTCTACTTTAGTCTTCTACCTGCTACCTTACCCTCCTATTACTTAAACCACCCCCCCCCAAGGATAGGTCCATTATCCTCCCATTCCCATTAATCTAAACACCCTTCTATGCCTCCTTTTAACTTATTCCCTCACCCTCCCCTCTAGAGAGCTATCCCTTATCCTCTCCCTACTCCCTGTCCCTTGACATTTTATTCTTTTCTGAATTTAGAAGACTTTCATACTTTTCTAAATATATATGTATTCTCTCTTGAACCTGTTCTTGATGAAAGTAGGTTTCCAGAACTAGCAGCCCTCCTCCCCCCATCTAATGTGTTGGTTCTTCCTCTCATACCTCGTTTGTATAAGATAATTACTCTTTTCAGCTGATCTTAAACAGTTTTACTTTTTAAAGCCGTATCACACCAGGTCCCCAGTCTTTTCTTACGAACTACCCAATTACTAATAATGTTATGACTTACACTTTACATACATGAAAGGTAAACTGTCTTTATTGAGTCCTTTGTAATTAGTCTTTGGTATGTACCTTATATTTCTCTTGGCTCTTGTATGTCAAATCTTCTATTAAGTTCAGGTTTTGTTGTTTTTTGTTTTGTTTTTTTTAACAAAGTCCTAAAAGCCTGACAGTTCATTAAATGTCCATTTTTTCCCCTTTATGATTATGGTTAGCTTTGCTGGAAATGATATTTTCAGCCAGACCCCCTGTTCTTTTGTTCTTTGATATGTAATGTTCCAAGACCTGTATACTTTTGGTGTCACTGCTGCTAGGTCTTATGTGATTCTAATTGTGGCATTGTCATATTTAAATTGTTTTTTCTTGTTGCTTGTAATATTTTATCCTTTAGCTGGAATTTTTGGAATTTGACTATAATATTCCTATGGGTTTTCCTCATAGGATCTCTTTCAGGTGATTGGTGGATTTTTCCTATTTTCCCCTCTTGCTCTAATGCTTCAGGACAATTTTCTTTAATTATTTCTTATATTATTGTATCAAGATTTTTTTTTTGATCATAGCTTTCAGGTAGTCCAGTTATTCTTGTTTTCTCTTCTTGGTCTGTTCTCCTGATCAGTTGTTTTTCTTATGAGATATTTCACATTCTCTCCTATTTTTTCATTCTTTATATTTTGTATTATTACTTCTTGATCTCTTATGACTTTGCTGGCTTTCCCTTATCCAATTCTGATTTTCAAGTAGTCATTTTCTTAAGATTCTGGATTTCAGGGCAGCTAGGTGGTGCAGCAGACAGAGCACTGGCCCTGGAGTGAGGAAGACTTGAGTTTGAATCCAGCCTCAGACACTTGATCACTTGATACTTACTCTGACTCTGGGCAAGTCACTTAACTCCAACTGCCTCGCCCCAAAAAAAAAAAAAAAGTATTCTGGATCTCCTCTTCTAGTTGGTTGACTTTCTTTTCATAATCTTGTTTTTCTTGGATTATTCTTTTGTTTTTTTGTTTTGTTTTTTAGGTTTTTCTCATTTGATTTTTTTAATTTGATTTTTAAAGTCTTTTAAAAGTTCTTCTATGAATTCTTTTTGGGCAGGTGATCATTTGATGTTACTTTTTGGGGCAGAAGAGGGTTTTTTTGCTCCAGTATCCTCCTCTATAGGCAAACCCTGGTCTTTCTATTCCCATAGTAACTCTGTGGTTGGATTCTTTCTCCTTTGCCTCTGCATTTTTTTTTTTTTTAATTTGTAATAGCTTAGTTTTTGTAATCATCTCTATTCCTGGAGTATGGGAGGGTGCCTCTGGCCTCGGATCATCCTTCAGTTCTCTTCTCTGGCCTGGAATTTAAACCAAGACCTCTAGCCTCCTATAAGTGCCCACAGCCAGGGGCATCCTGCCATACTGCTTCTGCCCTCACCAGGTGTGTGCTAGTTCCTTCTCATCCCCAGCCATGTCTCCGCAGCACAGCTGGGTCTGGCGTTCCTTGTCAGCAGAGATTCCCTCAATCCTCCCCAGCTCAGACACCCAACTGCAGTCACAGTCCAGGGGCATGTGAGGGGGCGGTAAAAGTCCTGTGGCAGGGGCTGAGGTAGCCTCCCAGTTTAGCTAACCCCAGGGCTTGCTGCTTGTTGTTTGAGTGGATCTGGGAGCTAGCCTAGAGGTGTTTACTCCTCACCAGGACAAACCATGTCCTGGGGTTTTTTGTTTTTGTTTTTTTTTTTTTGTTTTGTTTTCAGATCTTCTCTGATCATCCCAGGTCCTGGTTCCTAAAGTGGGCAATACCACAACTTGGGGGTACTAGAAACATGCAGGGGGTGGTAGTAGCCTCGGGTGCAATTGGGGGCCATTGGATAGGGTTAGCCTAACCTAGTCACTGAGTTGTTTTTTTTTTAAGGGAACAATAGAATAAATGAGTTTGGGAACCTCTGTCACAAGAGGACCACTGTTTTACCCCTACTCAAACTTTATTTTTAGCACTCTCTATTCATTCTGGGGCACTATTTCATCTTTTTTGTGGGGGAAAATCTTGAGATCTTCGAATTTTCTGACCTAATCTGCCATCCTCCCAGAATCTTCCCTCTGATTTTCTACGTATCGTTTTTTGTTTTGTTTTGTTTTGGTTTTGTTTTTTTGGTTAGGCAGTGGGGTTAAGTGACTTGCCCGGGGTCACACAGCTAGTAAGTGTTATGTGTCTGAGGCCGGATTTGAGCTCAGGTCCTCCTGAATCCAGGGCTGGTGCTCTATCCACTGCACCACCTAGCTGTCCCTATGTATCGTTTTAAAAATAAGTTTTTAGTGGTGTCTTCTTTTTCTTACATCATCTTTATTATCCCCAGTATCCTTACCCCTCCCCCTCCCAGATAGTCATTTCAAGTAACAAATAGTATTTTCTTAAGAGGAAAAATAATCAGCATTTTTAATACATTGAAAAAGTAAAAAACATGTACAATGTGTGATACCTATAGACCTCTCACCTCCACAAAGGGTAGTTAGGGGTATCTTCTCATATCTCTTCATTCAAGTTATGCTTGATCTTTATTATCTTGTTACATTCACTTTTGTTCTTTTGGAGTGTAGTTCTTTCATTTACATTGTTGTAGTTATTGTGTATATTGTTTTCTTGGCTCTGCTCACTTCACCCAGCATCAGTTCATATAGATCTTTCCATGCTTCTCTGTATTCATCACATACATTGTTGTCTTACAGCACAATAATATTCCATTACATTTGTGTGCCACAGTTTGTTTAGTAAGTCCCTAGTTGATGGACATCTACGTTTTTTCCCCTAATTCTTTGCTATCAGATAAAGTTCTGCTATAAACATTTTGGTGAATATGGCATCTTTCTTGTTATTGATAACTTTCTTGGGGTATGAGTAAATGATTCTGTGGTTCAAAGGGTGTGGACATCTTAGTCACTTTTTTTGCCTATTTCCAGATTGCTTTACCGAATGGTTTGTACCATCTCACAGCTCCAATAACAACATAATAGTGTACCTATCATTCCACAATTCCTCTGGCATTTGAGTATTGCCACTTTTTTGGGTCATCTTTGCTAGTTTTTAGGGTGTTAGGTAAAACCTCAAGGTTGTTTTAACATTTAACATTATTTCATGCAGGTCTTTTGAGAACTGTTTGTTCATATCCTTTGACTGTTTATCTATTGGGGATTGGTGTTAGTCATATATGAGTATGCACACGTGTGTGTGTGTGTGTGTGTTTGTGTGTTTGTATGGATAGTTGTATAAGTTAGATACCAAAAGCTTATCAGAGAAATTTGATAAAAAGATTTATTTTCCATTTAACCACTTCCCTTCTTAGGTGCATTAATTTTGTCTGTGCAGAAGGTTTTCAAATTCATGAAATTAAAGCTATCTATTTTATCTTTTATAATTACCTTTATCTTTTGGTTAAAAATGCATTTCCTACTTTTAGCTGTGAGAGACATATGAGCTACTTATCTTTCAATTTTTTTTTTTTGGTAGCCTGATCATTAATGTTAAGGTCATGTATCCATTTAGAATGTATTTCAGAAAATGGTGTACATCCATGATTTTTGAAAGATGGTAGAGAAAGGGAGAATAGCTTAAGGATTGGAGGACAGATGTTTTGATTTGGACAATGTGTTTAATTCCTGGAAAATTTCTACTATATAATATTAAAGTAATGATTAATGAACATCTACAAAATGAAGCAGGGATCATAAAGAGCCTACATGGCCTTATCAAAAGGTTATGCTGAGGGGCAGCTAGGTGGCGCAGTGGATAGAGCACCGACCTTGGAGTCGGGAGGACCTGAGTTCTAATCCAGCCTCAGACCAAACACTTGACACTACTAGCTGTGTGACCCTGGACAAGTCACTTAACCCTGATTGCGTCACTAAAAAGCAAAAAAAAAAAAAAAAGAAAGGTTATGCTGAACTAATATCATTTTCTTATTGACAGTGTTACCAGACTGGTAGATTAGGGGAACATGGTAAATGGAGAATACCTAGATTTTAAAAAACATTTAACTAAGTCTCAAATCTAACAAGTTAACATTTAGTAAGAATAAATAACATATACTAGTGAAGCTTAGTTTTGAACATAAGCATAAGCATAAGCAAATGACTTGATCGCAATTTGAAAAAGATCTGAGAGTTTAGGGGATTACAAGCTCAAAATGAATCAGAAGTATGACATAATTGGAATAAGCTGTGCTGAGGGAAGTATAATAATGTCCGAGACTAGGAAAGTATTATTCCCCTGTAGTCTCCTTTCAGGGGTGGGGAAGCTGTGTCCTCGAGGCTCTCCAGTGTGGTCCTTTGACTGAATCCAGATTTCATTTTGTTCTGTGAGGCCACATGTGGCCTCAAGACTGCAGCTTCCCCACCCCTGGTATTATGTCTATAACAACCATATTCAGTTCTAGGTACCACACTGTGGAAAGGACCCCTGTTAAGCTGGGGAATCTTCAGAGGGGGCATGACCAGATGTAGGGCATTGAGCCCCTGTATATACAAATTGGATAAAGGAATTTAGGATGTTTAAACTGGAGAAGACTTTGAGAGGGAGGGGGCAGTTGGGGAGCAACATGATAGTAGTCTTGAAGTACATGAAAAAGGGCTGTCATATAAAAGAGTAAATAGATGTTCTAGAAGTACGAGTGACGAGCAGAAGTTACAAAATGATAAATTTAAGTTCAAAAAATTTCCTAACAAGTATATAAAAATATATTGGATTATCACCTCTGGAGGGTAGTGGGTTCTCCATTACTGGAGGACTCCAGGTATGTTGTAAAAGTTAATGTATATATTGGATTTGTGGCTTCTGAGGCTCTTCCAATTTTATAGGGGACAAATGATTTTGTTGTTTGCTAGCTTCTAGGAAAAGAGAGAAAACTTAATACCTTATTTAAAAAATTTTTTTAAAGATACATATTGTAAAATAAATAAGAATGACCAAAGTCAGTATGGCAGGAGTAGATAGTGAATTGGCATCAAAGCCAGGATTCTAGTTCTTCTGAGACACACTGGCTCTAGGACCCTGGGCAAGTCATTTAAACTCTGAAGTGCCCCAGGCAACTTTCTGAGGCTGTAAATTGAAGAGAAGGTGCTGACCTGCATCAATAGAGGGATTTTCTTCTTACTGGAGTTGCCAGTGCTAATTAAATTAGGTAATATTCCTATCTGTATCCTAAGAATGACCATGATTTTGCTTTCACAAAAAGTACAGTGTTTATTGGGGCCACCTAGGAGGCACAATGGGTTGAGCTCAGGGCCTGGAGCCAGGAAGACCTGAGTTCAAATTCGGCCTCGGAGACTAAACTCAATTTGCCTCAGTTTCCTTATCTGTGAAATGAGATGGAAAAGGAAATGGCAAACCACTTCAGTATCTTTGTCAAGAAAACTGTGAATGGGGTCATGAAGAATTGGACACAACTAAAACCACTGAAGAACAACAAACTTTATTGGGCACAGCATTTGGAGGAGAAGCTAATGTCTGTTCATTCTCTGACTTTCGAGGGGAATAGAGTAAGGGTTATATGATAGATAATTCCCTTTCCCTTCAGTGTTCCTCTCAACAACTGTGTTTTTATGAGTCTAGGATCTAAAAGATCCCTGGGCAGACTACCCATTATCTACCACTTAAGGCACAGTGAATTTTTGTGTATTTCTAGATTGAAGGCTGTGTTAGCAGAAAGGAAGCTATAAAGCAGTCAGTGTAGGCAGGATATGCCTAGAGACATAGACCGTGTATCTAAGGACCAGATACTTTACCAGAATGTTGAGCAGCCATAACAAATTTTTTGGTCATAGCAACTGAGAAACCATTCACCCGTATGAAGGAGGTATGATTTTGCCTATGGAGGGTCTGTCTATACCAGTTTAAATGATGCTTCCTTTGAATTATTGTGAAACAGTGCAGATTGGGACCACTTTGTAGGGTGTATTTGTATAAGCATGTTTGAAACCTTCAGTTAGGCTTCATTTACAAGGCAGAGAAATAATAATATTCCACCATTTCTGCTATTTCTTTTGTATCAGCTACCTTAATGGTATGTAACATCTCCATCTTGTGCAATTTTCTGATACTACCACTAAATCATCTCAAAATTACATTATGGTTGCTAATGTAGGGCTAGGGATAAATGTAATCCCTTCCTCATTATTGCCTTGGCTTTATAGATTTTTTAAAAAAATAAGCTGAAGATTGGCTCCTTCTTTGCCTTACAGGGTGAGGGTGTGTGTCTGTGTGTGTGTGTGTGTGTGTGTGTATGTGTGTGTGTGTGTAAGGAAATTGTCTCATTCTTCTGTTGTTCAGTTGTGTAACTTGTGTCCGACTCTTCATGACCCCATTTGGGGTTTTCTTGACAAAGATACTAGGGTGATTTGCCATTTTCTTCTCCAGCTCATTTTACAGTGGAGGAGATTGAGACAAACAGGGTTAAGTGACTTGCCCAGGGCCACGCAGCTAGTAAGTGTGTGAGACCAGATTTGGATTCAGGAAGAGGAGTCTTCCTGTCTCTAGACCTGGCACTCTATCCAAAGCGCCTCCTAGCTACCTCTTGTTCCTATTACTCCTAATAAATCTTTGGTCTGTAAACAAATCCACCCTCTCAGAAAAGGCCATAGGAAGTGATTACATCTATGCTAACACTACAGTTGCAAATGTAACATGGTTTTGAAAGCATTTAGTAGTCCTGTCAGAAAAGAGTATGAGTTTGTGTGTATGTGTTGTGTGTGTGTTACATGAATTTATGCACTGAAGCATGGAATATTGAATCAGAAAACCTGTGTTCAAATCCTAGCTCTGACATCCACTGATTCTGTGGCCTTGGAAGTTATTTAATCTCTCAAAACCTTAGTTTCCTCATTTATAAAATAGAGATTATATGTATACTACCTACTTCGGAGTTGTCATCAGAAAAGTACTTTATGAATCTTAACTTGTTATGGGTGTTTATTGGTATTATTATAATTTGCTAGGGGTGAACCCCACATGAAAGAAATTTTAATATTTAAAAATCAAAATTTCATAGGATGTGGGTGCTGGATTGACTTACTTTGCAAAAAGGGTTCTGGAGTTTATAAAGATGTTTAGAATAGGATTCCATAAAAATAGCAGGATCTCATAGTACATTTAAAATATTAGCTTTATAGAAATCTAGTTTATAAACAGCTTTCAACCTGCTCTTCCTAAAGCACAAACCATGTAAATCCATCCCACCCTCTTAATGATAAAACACTAGTGGCTCCCTTTTACCTCCGGGATCAAATATAAAATCCTCTGGCTTTTGAAGCCCTTTACTTGAACCCTTCCTACCTCTCCAGCCTTTCTCACACTTAACTGCCCTCCACATTGTCTGTACTGACAGCGGCTTTCATCTATTCCTCACATATAACACTTCATCTCCAGACTGTGTGCATTTTTACTGGCTCCCATAACCTGTAATATTCTGCCTCTTCACTTTGTTCAGGATTCAGCTGAAGTCCCACCTTCTGCAAAAGGCTTATCTCAGACTCACCTACTTATAGTGCCTGCCCTTTGAGATCACCTCCAATTTTATTTATTTGTGTGTGTGTGTGTGTGTGTGTGTGTGTGTGTGTGTGTATAGCTTATAGGTACATAGTTGGTTGTGTGTTGTTGCCCTGTTAGAATGTGAGCTCCTTGAGGGCAGGGAGTATGCTTTTGCTTCTCTTTGTTATCCCCATTGCCTGGCATATAGTAAGCACATAAATTTTTGTTAATGATGGTGATGTTTTCAAGAACCACGTATTATACAAATTGAGTTAAAAGTAGATGTAGACCATTTCATTATTTTCCCATCTACTTTAGTGAGTTTTTGTTTTTATTCCTGTTGCTTACCAACTCTAACCAACCAAAGCAAGATAATCCATGCTTACTTGGAAATAACAATAATAATAGCTAAAATTTATATAATATCTAAATAGTGGGAGACACTCTGCTAAATAAGCATTTTATGATTATTATCTCATTTGATCCTCACAACAACCCTGCA
>NW_020948664.1:0-3279 GCF_900497805.2 Vombatus ursinus
CACTAGAAAATGAGGAGACTCAGAAAAGGCTTCATTTAGCAGGAGCCATTTGAGGTGGGAATAAGGAGGGAAAGGCATGGCAAGTTCAGGGAGCAGCCAGCAGCAGGTCAGTTTGTCTAGGTCACAGAGTGCATGAAGAGCAGCAATGTACAGAACTTAGAAAGGTAGGCTGGAGATTGTGATGGGGGACTGTAAATACCAAATGAGTTATATTTAATTCCAGAAGCAATAAAAAGCTGATGAAGCTCCTTGAGCAGACTTATAGAACTTATGCTTTAAGAATATCAATTTGGCAACTGTTTGGGGGGTGGTGGGAAAGAAGGACATGAGGCCTGGGTTCAGGGAGGAAAGAAAGGTAATACTGGAGTGTGGACATTCAAAGTGGGAGATGGCCACAGGAATATTGGAGGGGAGAAAGAAGCTGCCACCTGAAGCATGGAGCCCATCCCTGAGGTCTTGCTGTCTCCTCAGAAAATTTCTGACAGGTATCCCAGAATTCAGAAGATTCTTAAGAGTGAACAAGCCTGCTGCTATCTCTTGCCATTTCCTGGGAAAAAAGTAGCAATTAGCAGCAGTGGAAATCCAGAAGGTGACTGTCCCTCTATCCAGAAGTCCCTATAATCCCTTCTCAGAGTGTAACTGATCTTGGCCCCTCCACCATCCCACTTCCCTTCTAAACTCCAGCCACCCTGCCCCTCCACTACTCAGATCTCTCAGGATCACAGATCTTCTCTTCCTCAGACATGGATCCAGATTTCTCTCGCTATCTGCATGACTTCATCACTGATGTTTGCAATTCAACCACCCAGCATGTGAAAAGGCACTCAGATGGACATATTCTCACTGGGGAGGAATTAGCTGAGAACATCAAGGTACAAGCAACTTCCCTAACTTCCATGAATCTTTCACCTAGCTGTCCATTCTCTTGTGATCCCTCATTATCCCTTTGAATTTGTCTGCAGACACTCTTCAACCTATTACAGACAAAAGAATTTGGATATTCATCCTCGTATGTGTCGGTAAAGTCCTGGCTAATAGTCTTGGAAAGGATGCTAGTCCTGGGTAGAGAACCAGGTCCAGGGAGTCAGAGCATCTGTCTTCAAGGGAACATGGGGTTGGGTTAGGATTAAGTAGTAAGAGGAGGTGGGTGAGAGGCTTGGGACAGAATTCCAAAACGAATAGGGTGAAGGATAACATGATAAGGGGTCGTCTTCTCTTTGGACAGGTGGTTACTCTACTCCAAGATGAGAGGTTGATTGAAGATTATCAACAAGAGTTGGAGGACTTTGTGAAGGAACAGGTGAGCCCTCAGGCTTTTTATTGTCTCTCTCATGGATGAGCTACCCAGAAGGACTACCCTAGGTTCAAGACACTCTGTGGGTTCACATCCACTCACAACCACTCATAAATTCCCACTGATACTTCTGCTTTTTCCCTAGTTATCCAGGGTTTACAATTAATTCAAAGCAAAGGTGTTTAATGGAATAGCAGAGTAGGCAGATTTGTAATAGAACATTTCCTCCATGAATGTAGAGTATTTTATCCTATATACACACACACCACCATATGCTCACCTGAGTGAGCATGTACATTATTATTACCATACATGAACTCACCAGGGACATCAGGGTCCTAGAGCATCAGAGGTAGTTAGTAGCCCCTCTATATTTATTCAAAGTGATCCCTGATATCCCCTGGTGATTTCCCCTGGGTTCACTGAGTCAGAGTTCCTCCCTCTGGGCACTCCTTCACTAGGTTTCCAATCTCCCCTGGCAACCTCATCTCTTCAGAGCCAGCTCAGCCATTTCAAGTTAAGTCTACTAGGGTAGTGGTTAAATCTTCTGCCTCATAATGCCTGGCTATTAGCTCTTTAATCCTGGTTGTTGACTAGCCACTATAACCAAGTGACAGAAGCCAAGAGGACTTTTAAAGCTAAAGTTTTAAAAACTAGATCTTTATTTTTGAACCCTATGGAAGGGGAATCAAAGCTTTCTGTTAATTATAATTAGTAATTATAATTAATATCTAGATTAATTATTAGATAATTATCTAGCTTCAGGTTCAGACAATTTAACACATTTTCCAATATGCTCCCTGGCCTAGCTTCAAATGAATTTGAGTCAGAAGCAAAGGCAGGCTATGGAAACAAAGTCAGAGGTTTCCACCCACCCAGCCTGAATTCTTGTCTGTAGTTGTAATGACCAAACTCAGCTTCCACCTTTCACTGAAGACATTGGGAAGTATGGGTGTACAATGTTGCATATACTGTCTGATGAAATTAATGTGTGGGGTGCCAGGGGAGGGACATATTTGTAAAAAAATAAAAGGTGATATAGATAGGTATAGATATACACATATACATATACATGCATACATACATAAATATATACATACACACACATATATATCTATATATATATATAGGCAAAAATAAAACTTTTTTTTTTTAAAGCATAGTTGAGTTCATATGGACTGGTAGGGGGACTATGGTGAAGGTTGCCTGAATTCTCAGAATCAAAGGGATCTGAATAGCAAAGGCTTGGGCTCAGGGAGAGAGTCCCTGGGTGCTCAGCCAGCAGTCACAGCTTCCTCTTCCACACTTTCAGGATTCTTCCGCAAAGTCCATGTCGGATTGTTTGAAGACTGTTCCTAGAGTCATGTGGACACGCCTCTCAACTAAGAAAGATACCATCTTAAATCATGTCAAAGAAAATTTGAAGAGTCCAGGGAAGAACCAAATCATGAACAAGTTTGAGACACAGATTGAGAAGAGAATTAATGACTTCTATAAATCCTATAAAAAACGTTTCTGTGGCTGTACTGCTGCCGTGGGTGGACTTGTGGGGGCTAGTTTGGTGGCGGTTGCAACTGGTGGTGTAATGGCAGTTGGTGTGGCAGCCACTACTTTGACTATGGAGGCTGCAGCTGTGGTCACAGGGTCCACTGTGGGTGCCACAGTGGCTGGGGGTAGTATAGGGGCTGGCATTGGGGCTGCTGTGGGTATGGCCAAAGGAAGGAAAAAACAAATTCCTGAAGAGGGAGAGGGAAAACCCCTTCTCGGGAATGATGAAGGAACCCTGGAAACCAAGTAGAAAGAAAGAGGGAGGGAGAAAAAGTAATGAAATATAAGGCCCTTTGGGTTACCAGATCTGACTTGTTTAACAGGGTTAGGGGACTGGGGTGGTGTCTATGATACTGTTGGATATTTGACCCAGCAGGTAAGAGGTGGACTCAGATTTACTGACTTAGTAGAATGAAGCAGTGCTTAGGCCACAGAGG
>NW_020948665.1:0-3279 GCF_900497805.2 Vombatus ursinus
CACTAGAAAATGAGGAGACTCAGAAAAGGCTTCATTTAGCAGGAGCCATTTGAGGTGGGAATAAGGAGGGAAAGGCATGGCAAGTTCAGGGAGCAGCCAGCAGCAGGTCAGTTTGTCTAGGTCACAGGGTGCATGAAGAGCAGCAATGTACAGAACTTAGAAAGGTAGGCTGGAGATTGTGATGGGGGACTGTAAATACCAAATGAGTTATATTTAATTCCAGAGGCAATAAAAAGCTGATGAAGCTTCTTGAGCAGACTTATAGAACTTATGCTTTAAGAATATCAATTTGGCAACTGTTTGGAGGGTGGTGGGAAAGAAGGACATGAGGCCTGGGTTCAGGGAGGAAAGAAAGGTAGTACTAGAGTGTGGACATTCAAAGTGGGAGATGGCCACAGGAATATTGGAGGGGAGAAAGAAGCTGCCACCTGAAGCATGGAGCCCATCCCTGAGGTCTTGCTGTCTCCTCAGAAAATTTCTGACAGGTATCCCAGAATTCAGAAGATTCTTAAGAGTGAACAAGCCTGCTGCTATCTCTTGCCATTTCCTGGGAAAAAAGTAGCAATTAGCAGCAGTGGAAATCCAGAAGGTGACTGTCCCTCTATCCAGAAGTCCCTATAATCCCTTCTCAGAGTGTAACTGATCTTGGCCCCTCCACCATCCCACTTCCCTTCTAAACTCCAGCCACCCTGCCCCTCCACTACTCAGATCTCTCAGGATCACAGATCTTCTCTTCCTCAGACATGGATCCAGATTTCTCTCGCTATCTGCATGACTTCATCACTGATGTTTGCAATTCAACCACCCAGCATGTGAAAAGGCACTCAGATGGACATATTCTCACTGGGGAGGAATTAGCTGAGAACATCAAGGTACAAGCAACTTCCCTAACCTCCCTGAATCTTTCACCTAGCTGTCCATTCTCTTGTGATCCCTCATTATCCCTTTGAATTTGTCTGCAGACACTCTTCAACCTATTACAGACAAAAGAATTTGGATATTCATCCTCGTATGTGTCGGTAAAATCCTGGCTAATAGTCTTGGAAAGGATGCTAGTCCTGGGTAGAGAACCAGGTCCAGTGAGTCAGAGCATCTGTCTTCAAGGGAACATGGGGTTGGGTTAGGATTAAGTAGTAAGTGGAGGTGGGTGGGAGGCTTGGGACAGAATTCCAAAATGAATAGGGTGAAGGACAACATGATAAGGGGTCGTCTTCTCCTTGGACAGGTGATTACTCAAATCCATGATAGCAGGTTGATTAAAGCTGCTAAAAAAGAGTTGGAGGACTTTGTGAAGGAACAGGTGAGCCCTCAGGCTTTTCATTGTCCCTCTCATGGATGAGCTACCCAGAAGGACTACCCTAGGTTCAAGACACTCTGTGGCTTCACATCCACTCACAACCACTCATAAATTCCCACTGATACTTCTGCTTTTTCCCTAGTTATCCAGGGTTTACAATTAATTCAAAGCAAAGGTGTTTAATGGAATAGCAGAGTAGGCAGATTTGTAATAGAACATTTCCTCCATGAATGTAGAGTATTTTATCCTATATACACACACACCACCATATGCTCACCTGAGTGAGCATGTACATTATTATTACCATACATGAACTCACCAGGGACATCAGGGTCCTAGAGCATCAGAGGTAGTTAGTAGCCCCTCTATATTTATTCAAAGTGATCCCTGATATCCCCTGGTGATTTCCCCTGGGTTCACTGAGTCAGAGTTCCTCCCTCTGGGCACTCCTTCACTAGGTTTCCAATCTCCCCTGGCAACCTCATCTCTTCAGAGCCAGCTCAGCCATTTCAAGTTAAGTCTACTAGGGTAGTGGTTAAATCTTCTGCCTCATAATGCCTGGCTATTAGCTCTTTAATCCTGGTTGTTGACTAGCCACTATAACCAAGTGACAGAAGCCAAGAGGACTTTTAAAGCTAAAGTTTTAAAAACTAGATCTTTATTTTTGAACCCTATGGAAGGGGAATCAAAGCTTTCTGTTAATTATAATTAGTAATTATAATTAATATCTAGATTAATTATTAGATAATTATCTAGCTTCAGGTTCAGACAATTTAACACATTTTCCAATATGCTCCCTGGCCTAGCTTCAAATGAATTTGAGTCAGAAGCAAAGGCAGGCTATGGAAACAAAGTCAGAGGTTTCCACCCACCCAGCCTGAATTCTTGTCTGTAGTTGTAATGACCAAACTCAGCTTCCACCTTTCACTGAAGACATTGGGAAGTATGGGTGTACAATGTTGCATATACTGTCTGATGAAATTAATGTGTGGGGTGCCAGGGGAGGGACATATTTGTAAAAAAATAAAAGGTGATATAGATAGGTATAGATATACACATATACATATACATGCATACATACATAAATATATACATACACACACATATATATCTATATATATATATAGGCAAAAATAAAACTTTTTTTTTTTAAAGCATAGTTGAGTTCATATGGACTGGTAGGGGGACTATGGTGAAGGTTGCCTGAATTCTCAGAATCAAAGGGATCTGAATAGCAAAGGCTTGGGCTCAGGGAGAGAGTCCCTGGGTATTCAGCCAGCAGTCACAGCTTCCTCTTCCACACTTTCAGGATTCTTCCACAAAGTCCATGTTTAATTGTTTGAAGACTGTTCCTAGAGTCATGTGGACACGCCTCTCAACTAAGAAAGATACCATCTTAAATCATCTCAAAGAAAATTTGAAGAGTCCAGGGAAGAACCAAATCATGAACAAGTTTGAGACACAGATTGAGAAGAGAATTAATGACTTCTATAAATCCTATAAAAAACGTTTCTGTGGCTGTACTGCTGCCGTGGGTGGACTTGTGGGGGCTAGTTTGGTGGCGGTTGCAACTGGTGGTGTAATGGCAGTTGGTGTGGCAGCCACTACTTTGACTATGGAGGCTGCAGCTGTGGTCACAGGGTCCACTGTGGGTGCCACAGTGGCTGGGGGTAGTATAGGGGCTGGCATTGGGGCTGCTGTGGGTATGGCCAAAGGAAGGAAAAAACAAATTCCTGAAGAGGGAGAGGGAAAACCCCTTCTCGGGAATGATGAAGGAACCCTGGAAACCAAGTAGAAAGAAAGAGGGAGGGAGAAAAAGTAATGAAATATAAGGCCCTTTGGGTTACCAGATCTGACTTGTTTAACAGGGTTAGGGGACTGGGGTGGTGTCTATGATACTGTTGGATATTTGACCCAGCAGGTAAGAGGTGTACACAGATTTACTGACTTAGTAGAATGAAGCAGTGCTTAGGCCACAGAGG
>NW_020948666.1:0-2156 GCF_900497805.2 Vombatus ursinus
ATCAATCAATCGTGATGAGCCTATGATGTGCCAGGCAATACGCTAGCTTCTGGGGATATAGAGACAAAAGCACAACATTCCCTGTCCTCAGGAAGTTGACATTTCAACAGGGGACACAGCATGTACGTTTATAAATAAATCTATTGGCAACCTGGGGAGTAAATTGGTGATAGCGTGTGGCAGCGAGGTGGCATTTGTGTGGCAGCAAAGCAGATGGCAAAAAGAGGAGATTTAAAATGAAGCGTGCCTGGACCCCAGTAGTTATCATGGGCCATGTATCATGGTGCTCATCAACAAGGGGGGCAAAGACCCAGAGTTAAAAGGATCAGGTTCCCCAAAGCATGGTGTCTGGTTCAGAGATATAGCAGCAGGGCAACTGTTAAGAAGATGACTGGGGTATAAAGTCAAACATGGCTTTGGCCAGCTAGATGTAGTAAAGAGGGCCTAGGACAGAGCCGAGAAGCATACCGACAATCAGAGGGTGGGTGGGGAGGGCATTAATTAATTAATGAAAGAAAAAACATGTATTGAACACCAGAAATCCAAAAAGAAAAGCTCACATTCTAATAGGGGTGACAGCACATTGGGAGGTCTCAGCTGCAAGTCAGATGGAAAGGCCCAGTGGTCTTTAGGGCACAGTAGCAAAGAAAGTGGAGAAGTAACTTCTGAAATACTATTCCTATTGACAAAACCATTATCTGCTTCCGTTGTTTAACCACTGGACAGTGCCAGTAAAGGAGATGGAGAAGGAGCAGTCTGTCAGACAGTTAGGGAACAGTTACAAAATTCCAGAGAGAAGAGCATTTCCAGGAGAAGCTGATGGACAAGAGGGTCAAAAGCTGCAGAGAGATCAAGAAGGATGAGCATGGAGAAAAGGCTGTCACATCGGGCAATGTCGAGTCATTGTTAACTTTAGAGCCAGTCAGACAACAGACTCAATTACGTGTTTACTATTGCGCCAGATGCTGTGTTAAGGGCTAGGGATCCAGTAAGAGGCAAGGCACTCACCTTTAATGAGGCAGACAACATGTAAGCAACTAGGTACGTACAAGATGGATGCAGAGCAGAGGAAGGTGGTCTGAAAGCAGAATGTGCAAGGAGCTGGGAGGATCCGGAGAGCCCTCCTGCAGAAGGTAGGCTTTCAGGCAATTCTTGAAGCCAGGAAAACTAAGAGTTGAGGGTGCAGAGCCTTCTTAGCAAGGGGATGGCCAATGTAAATGCTTGGAAAGGGGGGACAGATGATCATGTCCAAGGAAGGGCAAGTGGGCTGGTGTTGTATCACAGAATGGGCAAGACAACTGGGCAGGTAGGAAGGAGGCAGGGTACAAAGAACTCTAAATGCATTTGAACCTGGAGAGAGCCCTGGCGCTCACTAAGTAGAGGGTGAAATGGACAGCCCTGTGCATTAGAAAGATCATCTTGGAAGCTGTGTGGAAGACAAACTGGAAGAGAGACAGGTTTACGGAAGCAGTGCAAGCAAAGTGATGAGGTCCTGAACCAGGGTTGTGGTGGAGTGAGTGGAGAGAAGGGGAGTGTGTGAGACATGTTGTGAAGGTAGGAATGACAAGATGTGGGGCAGGAAGCGAGAGGGAAGAGTTGAGTTTGACGTGAAGATTCCAAGTCTGGGTGACTCGAAGCATGGTGGTGCCCTCAGGAGAAAAGGTGGGTTTGAAAGGGTAGCATGTGTGGCAAAAAGATGATGAGATCTGTTTTAGATATGTTGAGTTTGAGATGCCCATGGGATGTCCAGTTCAAGATTTCTAAGAGACAGCTGAAGATGTGAGTCTGGAGGGTGGGGATAAGGTTAAGGATGGACAGGTAGATGTGAGAGTTATTTGCATAGAGATGATACGTGAACCCATTAAAGCTGATGAGATTACCCAGTGAGACAGTATGGAGAGGAAAGAGGACCCAGGGCTGAGCCTTGAGAGATGCCCAGAGTTAGTGGGTAGGACCTGGATGAAGGACCAGAACAGAAGAACTGAGGAGTGTTTAGACAGAGAGCGGTGTCATGGAAACCTTGAGGAGGGTAACCATGAAGAGACAGTGATCAGCAGCATCACGTGCTATTGGGAATAAAGAAGGGTCAAGACTGAGAAAAGGCATTAGATTTGGCAACAAACAGATCACTGGGGATACTGGAGAGGGCAGTTTCA
>NW_020948667.1:0-1061 GCF_900497805.2 Vombatus ursinus
TCTCAAAAGAATTGCAAAGTATTTATAATCACATGAAAGAATGCTCCAAATCACTAATAATAAAAGAAATGTAAATCAAAACAACTCTGAGGTTTCACCTCACATCCTGCAAATTGGCCAACATGACAAAACAGGAAAATGATAAATTTGGAGAAGATGTCAGAAAATTGGAACACTAATGCATTGTTGGTGGAGTTGTGAAATGATCCAACCATTTTGTAGAGTAATTTGGAACTATGCTCAAAGGGCTATAAAAATGTACATACACTTTTAGCCAGCAATAGCACTTCTAGGGCTGTATTCCAAAGAGATCATATAAATGGGAAAAGGACGCATGTGTACAAAAATATTTATAGCAGCTCTTTTTATTGTGGCAAAGAATTGGAAATTGAGAGGATGCTCATCAATTGGGGAATGGCTGAACAAGTTGTGGTATATGAATGTAATGGAATGCTATAGTGCTATAAGAAATGATGAGCAGGCAAACTTCAGAAAAACCTGGAAAGACTTGTATGGTCTGATGCTGAGTGAAGTAAGCAAAACCAGGAAAATGTTGTACACAATAACAGCCACTTTGTGCAATGGCTAATATTGATAGACTTAACCCTTTTCAGCAATGCAAGAATCTAAGACATCTCCAAAGGTCTCATGATGGAAAATGCTATCCACATTCAAAGAAAGAACTATGGAATTTGAATGCAGATCAAAGCATACTATTTAATACTTTTTTTCTTCTGTGTGTTTTGTTTCCTCTTTCTGGTGGTTCCTCTTATTGGTTCTAATTCTTACTTAAAACATCACTAAGGTGAAAATGTGTTTGATAGGAATGTATATGTGTAGCCTATATCAGATTGTGTGCCATCTAGGGGAGGGAGGTAGGGAGAGAAGGAGAAAAATTTAAACTCAAAAGCTTATGGAAATGATTGTTGATAAATCAAAATAAATTAATAAAGTCAAATTTCTCTGATAAGGGTTTGGTATCCAAGATACGTGTGTGTATGTGTATATATGACTAATAGCCATTCCCCAATATATAAATGGTCAAAGATATGAAAAAAAAA
>NW_020948668.1:0-7780 GCF_900497805.2 Vombatus ursinus
TAATTTGTTCTTATCACAAGGAGGCCTTGATAGCTGCAACGCTAGTAATTTTCCAGAGGTCATACTGGGCCTGTGGTCCCTTACATATCCCCCTTTTCTTTCCTTAAGAGGGAAGGTTTAGCAGAGGGGTTTGTGCCTGTCTTAGGTTGTCCCGAGGAGTGGGAGACTGTTGCCCGTCATGGGGGCAATATGCAAGGCAACGCCCCTGGCTTAGGTCAGACTCCCCTCAGGGGGATCTTACCCGTCATTGGCTAACCAAACCAGCGCTCAGACTAATCCTTGGGACCGGCCAATGTCGGTATAAAGATCAGGGTCGCCAGTATCCAGCTGACAATAATGGACCTGAATAGGTTTGGACAAGGCCTTGTCCAGCTGTTGTTTGACATAGGAGGTGATCTTCCGGAACACCCAAGGACCGAAGGTTAGAGCTAATAAAAACACAAATATAGGCCCTACAAGAGGTAAAATATAAGGAAGAAAGCCATGAAGATTACTTAAAAAAGGATTTTCAAACAGTTCTCTCTGACGCTTGACCAGATCATCCTGTAATTTCTTTATCTTGTCCCGGACTACACCGGACTTATTAGCATAGAAGCAACATTTCTCCTGTAAGGCCAAGCATATACCCCCTTGTTCGGCTGTCAAGAGATCCAATCCCCTTCTGTTCTGCAAGACCACCTCGGCTAGAGAGTCGATCTGGTCCTGGAGATCACTAATAGTTCCTGATAAGGTTTGGATATCATCAATGAGCTGTGCAGAGAGTTTATTATAGGAGTGTATGGCGACTCCCAAGCCCCCAGACCCTGTCGCAAGGGCTCCCGTAATGCCCAAGCCAACAAGCAAGGGAATAGCAAATACGGCCCTTTTATGTCTTCCAGCCATAAAGTCGAGGCTGGGAACCGGAACAGGCTTGTTCCCCGGAACAATATCCATCTCAGGTAGAACGGAGGCAATGGAGCAATAACCAGTCCAATTTACAGGCAATGCTGGGAACGCCATATTCCCTCCGCAGAGAAAAACATGGCCTAGAGGGGGACACAGGAAACTGCTAGTACGAAGGACAGAGGAACAATTCACATGAGGGAGAAAACCCACATCAATGGAGACAGAGGCATTGGGAGTGGTACCCTCAAAGCAGGGGGCTACAAAGAGTGACTGATTCAAAGGGATCGGTTGAATCCTAAAAGGGGGGCCTAGGGAACAATTTACCGGAAGGGAAGGATTTTCGGCAGGAGCAAGGTTACCAAGGGGGGGTAACGCCATAGGAATGGGAGTACCGAGGGGCAAGCAAAGCCAGCAGTCCGCAGCCAACACAGGATTGGTCTTATTTAGCATAAGGTGAGTGGATTCCAAAATGACAGACGTCTGACCATCGAGACTCAATCTGTGAGGCCGGGGACGCACAAGAGGATGATAATGGAGGGAGGGGAATTGGGCCCGAATGAGTTCCTCAGTGTGCTGCTGGACCTCATGTTCTCTGGCTCTGTCAGAAGGGCCCCCTCCGTCTGATACATGTAGGGGTGCACGTTCGGGCCAACAGACATCGTGGCCAACATCGGCAGACGAACAAGACTCCTGGGCATATTTGTTAGTATGTCCCTGGAGAGTGGCGGAGGTTTCCCCACCAAAGGTTCCTGCATAGGCTTGATGTAGAACTGCCGTCAAATAAACCTTATTATTAGAAGAACACTGCTGGACGCTGTTATAGCAAAGGGAATGAATGGCTTGATAGTAGCGACAGGGGGAGGGGCAGGGACCAGGGGACCCAGGCAGAGAGGGAATGACTTGGGGTTTGGCAACACACTCCCACCGTTGCTTAAATCCCCCACCGGTGGATGGTGGGTATTCATTGCAGTCGTTGGAGTAAGAGAACCGCTGCAGTGTTACCCATGTATACCCTCCACGGCAGTCACAGGGTGGCCCAAAAAGGGAGGCGAGGAGATCGTTGCCGGCCGGGGCGTCAAAACCAGCAAGGCAGGCCCTCAGGACAGCCAGGAGGCACCAGCGTAGGGGTGATCGTTTTCCAAGCATTTCCTGTAGATAAAGAAAAGAAATATTTCTCAGAGAGGTTTGTCCTCCCTGGAAGGAAGGTTAACTGGAGGCGGAGAAGCCATTTCACAGGAATCAACTTGCTTTACAAGCCTCTCAGGAAGCCAGCGAGCAGATTGTTTTTCTTTAATATATATACAGACCGAACCCCGACCCCAAATAAGAACAGGGTCGGGACCCTGCCACTGGTTAGTAAGGGGATCTTTCCACAGTACTTTGGCATAATTGTGCTGGGATTCGGGATGCCAAAACCTATCAGCCGCTGATTTGCCAGTATCATCCAATTGAAGAAAATTTAATATGAAAAGAGCATGGCTGACCAGGTTCCAAGGGGATCCTTTGACCGGGTAGAATGCCCCTCTTCGAAGTTTGGTAATAGTGTTTTTTAAGGTTTGATGGGCCCGTTCCACAATACCTTGCCCTTGAGGATTATAAGGAATGCCTGTGACATGAGAGATACCAAGGGTGGCACAGAAGGAGCAAAAAACTGTGCCAGCGTAGCCAGGCCCATTATCGGTTTTAATAGACTCGGGCTTGCCCATAACAGTGAGGCAAGAGAGGACATGAGCTATCACGTGGCGGCAGGCCTCACCGCTCTGCAATGTGGCAGAGAGAAAGCCGCTGTGAGTATCGATGGAGACATGCATATATTTTAAATGACCAAAATCAGAAACATGAGTCACATCCATTTGCCATAGGGCATTAGGAATTAAGCCACAGGGGTTCACTCCTAAATGGGGGGTGGGGAGAAGGGTCACACATGAGGAACATTGCTTAACAATCTGTCGAGCTTGTTCACGAGTGATTTTGAACAAAAGTCTAAGGGTGGTAGAATTAAGATGATGAAGGGAGTGGGCATGAGTGGCCCTATCCACAGGGGACAGATAAAAAGCCAAAATAGGCATACGGGTGGCGTGGTCAGCGAGGTCATTACCCTCTGACAAGGGACCAGGGAGACCTGAATGTGCCCGCAGATGGCCAAGAAGAAAAGGGGCAGCCCTAGCACGGATGGCAGACTGTACTGAGAGAAATAGCTGAATTGCAGAGGAGTTAGGTTTTAGATGGGAGGCTGTTTCTAATAAGGGGACAGAGTGGGCCACATATGCACTATCTGTATAAATGTTCAAAGGAGTGGAAGGAAAAGTTCGGAGGACTACAGAAACAGCAAACAATTCCACTAACTGGGCAGAGCGATAGGGTGTGGACAGAGGGGTAGCCATGCAATTGCATGAATATGCAGCGGTCCCAGATGAGGAGCCATCAGTAAAAACTGTAAGGGCCCCTACTAAAGGCTCCGTAGAAGTTAATTTAGGGAAGACAAAGGGGTGTGTGCGAATAAAGTGTAACATTTTATGAGCAGGATAATGATTATCTATATTTCCGGGAAATGAGGAAAGCGCTATAGGCCAAAGGTCAGAGGTACGAAAAAGCCAATCAACCTCCGCCTTTGCATAAGGTAGAATGATAGAGTGAGGCTCCTGACCAAAGATCTTAACACTGGTATCTCGGGCTTGAATAATGAGTTCTGCTACTAAATTATAATAAGGAACAACAACCTTGGATGAGGAGGAGGGAAGATGAACCCAGAGAAGGGGAGAGGCCACCTGCCAAAAGACTCCCGTGGGTGTGTGTGAAGTGGCACAGACAATAAAAAGGAATGGAAGGGAATAATCCAGGGCTGACACAAATTGGCCTTGAATGGCTTGTGTGATTAAGTCTAAAGCCTTTTTGCCTTCAGGAGTTAACTGTCTAGGTGATCTGGGGTCTGGGTTCCCCCTTAAAATATCAAACAGAGGTTTCAAATCACCTGTAGTAAGACGGAGATAGGGGCGGATCCAATTAACATCCCCTAACAACTTTTGGAAATCATTAAGAGTTCTTAAATGACTAGTTCTCAATTTCAGGTTAGAAGGCCTAACTAGGGAACCACGGAGCTCAAAACCGAGGTATGTATAAGGGTCCGTGACTTGGATTTTCTCGGGGGAGACCTGCAGACCCCATTCAGCAAGGTTTTGCGAGAGAAAAGCAAAGCAATGGGAGAGGGATTGTGACTCGGGGCTAGCGATTAACATATCGTCCATATAGTGGAGGATATAAAGGGAGGGCCAACGATCACGAGCGGGCTGAATAGCCGCAGCCACAAACTTTTGGCACAGTGTAGGGCTATTAGCCATTCCTTGGGGGAGCACTTTCCACTGAAAGCGTTTCATTGGGCTCTGAAAATTCACAGAAGGCAAACTAAAAGCAAAACGAGCACGGTCAGCAGGGTGCAAAGGAATAGAGAAAAAGGCATCCTTAAGGTCAATAATGATTTTAAAAAATGAGCTGGGGATTGCCACAGGGGAGGGCAGACCAGGTTGAAGGGAGCCTTTGATGATCATGGTTCAGTTAACAGCGCGAAGGTCCTGCAAGAGCCTCCATTTTCCCGATTTCTTTTTGATAACGAAAATAGGGGTATTCCAAGGGGAATCGCTATATTCAATCCAGCCAGCGAGGAATTGCTCCTGCACTAGCTCCTCGGCAGCCTCAAGCTTCTCCCTTGGAAGTGGCCACTGATCAACCCACACGGGCACGTCATCCTTCCATAGGATACGGTCTGCGTGGGGTGCAGGAATATCAGCGGCCATCAGAAGAAATTTCCCAGACCTAATCTTTCAGGGCGAGGAGAGGCCTCAATGGGAGAACGAATGCCCTGTGAGTTTTTTCCAAGACCTTGGCCAGGTAGGAAACCCTGCCTCAGCATCTGGGAGGTAACAAGATCACTCGGACTGCACATAACCATTCCCATCTGTGAGAGAATATCCCGGCCCCAGAGGTTAAAGGGAAGGCCAGGAATAACATAAGGTTTCACAAGACCAGTGTTATTCTCAGCATCCGACCAGGTCAAAAATTTGGCACTCTGCTCAGGATCTACTGCCTGGCCTATGCCTTTAAGGTTAGTAAGGGCAGAAACTAAAGGCCAGGAAGCAGGCCAGGACTCCTTCCTAAGAACGGTGGCATCAGCGCCAGTATCCACAATCCCTTCAAACTGTTTGCCCTCAATCTTTAGGAGAAGCAGGGGCTTTTGGGGGAGAACAGGCTGAACCCAAAAGGCATCGGAGGAGTCGAAGCCACGCGGGCCACGAGGAGAAGGCCTCTGGGAAGAACCCACGGAATTATCAAGAGGAAGCAAAAGAAGCTGCGCCAGGCACGTACCCGCCGGAATGGTTTTTGGAACAACAGAGGCGATAGAAACTATCACCTTGATCTCACCAGTATAGTCATTATCAATTACTCCTGGATGTACAAAAAGATCAGAGATCGCAGAGGAGGCTCTCCCAAGGAGAAGGGCAAAGAGCCCCGGAGGGCAGGGACCGAAAACCCCAGTACCAAGAACCTGAGGTCCCTGGTCTGCACTTAATACTGTGGTGGAGGAGGAACGGAGGTCCAGTCCGGCGCTGCCAGGGGTTGCTCGGGAGAGATCAGAGATTGAGACACGGCCAGCCGAGCGGCCCCAGGGCCGGCCTGTGAGGGGATGAAAGGGGCCTGGGGCTGGCCCCGGAGGAAGTTTCCCTGCGGCGACAAGGGGAGGCCCTCAGTGGAAGTTTTAGAGCAGCACTGAGAGGCCCAGTGACGACCCTTCTTACATCGGGGACAGAGGCCAGGGTGACCAACAAGGCCTTGCTTGGCGTTTGGGCAATTTCTAGCAAAATGACCAGGAGTGCCGCAATTAAAACATTTAGGAGAGGCGTTGGGGGGGGCAGCAGCAACAGCCCCGGCAAAGGCATCCTGTAACGCGGCACCTATAGCGGCGCCAATTTGGCGACTGGAGCCAATATCCTGACAGAGACGGATATAATCAGAAAGAGACCCCTGACGTTTTTGCGGGCGAATGGCGGCCTGACAGGCAGAATTGGCATTTTCAAAAGCAAGCTGCTTGACAAAATCACTGTAGCCCTCAGATGGCCCCAACAGTCTTTCCGGCTTCAGTTAGACGACTAACAAAATCAGCGTAAGGCTCCTCAGGCTTCCGGCGGATGGAGGCGATAGAGGTCGCGGCGGGTCCTTTAGGAGGTAACAGCCGCCATGCCTTTCGTGCAGCAGCCTGAATTTGAGCAAAAATTCTGGAAGCAAACTTAGATTGGGCCTCATTAGTATTAAAAGGAGGAAGGCCAACAAGCATTTCATAAGTCCATTCCGCACTTTCCCCTCCGGCCTCAGGATTACGGCAGCCGCTTCCTTACATAATTCTTTAAATTCAGATTTCCAAAGCACAAAATTTCCTCCACTCAGGGTGGCGCGGGCAAGGTGAAGCCAATCATGAGAAGTGAGCCATAAATGATCAAGGGCATCAAGGATGGAGAGGGTGAATGGGGCAACAGGGCGATACTGAGAGACTGACTCTTTTAGTGTTTTTAGCGTCTTATACCCAAGGTGTCTATATTGCCGGGGGGCAGCCTCCTCTCCCTCCTCATCAGTGTCACTTGACGCAGTTTTGTCCTCAATAACGGGAAAAAGAAAAGGGGGGAGGAAGAGAAAAGACTCCTTTTCTTAGGGAGTAAAGACCCTGCATCTTTAGGGGAAGGGAGGGGGGCCAAAACAGGGGATTCGGATTTGGGTTTGGAGGTTACTGTAGGGGCAGTGAGAGCAACAGCAGGGCCAGGAATGCAATCAGCGAGTTCCAAATCAAGGAGCCGTAGTTCCTTAAGCAGCTGTGCTTTCTCTTTCTTAAACATCAACGTCTGTCGGAGGGACTGAATCTGAGAGGAGAGCAAGGTCAAGGGAGTGTCAACAGGCGGAAAAGGGGGAAGAGTGTGATAAGAAGGGGGAGCAGAAGGGGGCAGAGAAGCAGGAAGATGAGGGGTTGGGAGTGGAGAAGCAGGAGCAGCGGGCGCGGAAGCAGAGTGCTGTATAGTAGGAAAACATGCAGGAGCGGTACTGAAATTATAGGGGTCATTATAAGAAGCAGCCTCCTGCTCAAGGTCAGCTGCATCAGTGGGATCTAAGGTATCATTTGACCTCTTGACCAAAGCCTCTTGTAAAACAGGATAAATGCGCTCAACTCTCCTACTTTGGGAGGAAAAATCATCTAAGGGCATGTCGACGGACACAGAATCACAATCCTTCCTAGACTCATCCTCTGTTGCGGGTGGGGCTGGTAATGGACAAGGAGGCTCCGGGGGGCCTCCGTCTTTTTCACTGACAATCTTACCAACCTCAGTCTCAAAAGGACTTATTTTCAAAATATCATAAATACAATTCCAGTAATTGAACGCAGTAACAGGGATCTTCTCGGGCCGAAAGTTCTAAAATAATCATTAAGACAATCTCCCACCCGTTTCCATCTTTTCTCATCTATAGTTCCTTCCTGGGGGAACCAAGGACAAACGTCCTTTAAAAAAACAAAAAATTGTATAAGATCCTTTTTCTTAACCTTTACTCACCGTGTCTTTAATGAGGCCTTAAGCCCTGCAACAAATTTTTCATGACTACTAGCATCCTGCCCCATTTTGAGAGTGTCTCCTTACCTCAGGTCTCTATTCCGCAGATCAGGCAAATCCGCGGTGACCAATTCTCATGTATCGTGACTGCAGTCATTTTTTCCACAGGAGCACAGACCAAAAACCTTTACTCCTTTTAAGGGGGTCTCGGGCCCCACGTTGGGCTCCAAATGTCCCGTCCCGCGGGATATCAACGGAGGTCCGGACCTGTAAAAGAAGGAGGGGAGCAGGGGACACAGGAAATGGAGACA